>NC_062555.1:11661278-11731278 GCF_016906955.1 Phacochoerus africanus | reverse complement strand
AACTCCCTTTGTGTGTGTGTGTCTTTTTAGGGCCACACCCATGGCATATGGAGATTCCCAGGCTAGGGGGCGAATCAGAGCTATAGCCGCTGGCCTACACCACAGCAAGACAGGGTCCGGGCTGCATTTGTGACCTACACCATAGCTCATGGCAGTGCCAAATCCTTAACCCACTGAGCAAGGCCAGGGATCGAACCTGCATCCTTGTGGATGCTAGTCAGATTTGTTTCCACTGAGCTATGACGGGAACTCCTTAACTCAGATTTTTAATTACAGGTTAAGGGCTTACAAGAATTCCTTATGAAATAATATTGAGTGTATGTTTTCTTAAGTGAAAGAAGTGAAAGAAACATTTAAGAATAAAAACTAAAATAACTGACAACACGGTAGTAAAAATATGGCTTACGTACCATAAGATACTGGTAGGTATCTTATCTTACCAGTAAGATAAATCTTTTTCTTATTTTCTTATTTTCACTGGTAGGTGAAAATACCAGGTGATGAGAATTTATGGTTGTATAACTATTCTATTGTTTCAAAAATATTTTCAATTCAAAATATGAAAACCATCTACTGTCAAGAAGGAAAGGAGGGAAGAATATCATGAAGAGGAAAAAAACCTTCCGAGGTCCTATCAAATATTTTCACAAATGCCAGCCTCTTTACTGCTAGAGTCTTTCAATTCTTTACACTGATCCTCTTCTCAGCAGACAATACCAGGTCCTGCTTTTTTCTTAAGCAGTTATGCCGGAGTCCTCTGCGAACAGTCGGACTCTTCCTTTTGCTTCCCTTTGCGAGAGTTGGGAAGTAAGTGATCTTCCTTTCAGGACAACCTGACAGCTTGTTTTGTGTCTGAGTTTCTTAGGCAAAGCACGAGAGTGTACTAATTGCCACGTCCTTTGTGCGCCGTTGACTCTCACCTGCTCTGAAAAATTGGCTTGCGGCTTCGTTTTCCTCTTTAAATGCCTCTTTCTCCTAATCCCCTATTTTGTGTTGTGGCACAGAGTCGAGGTGTTCCTTTGAGAAAGAGGGAATGTGGATTACTGAGAAAAGAAGGCAAATGAAATGATCCTTCAGCATTTGTAAAGGAAAGTATCAGTTGGGTAAAAAAAAAAAAAAAAAAAAAAATTTCCCATTGGTGAAACTGAATCATTTTATTGAAACCTGAAAATTCTTTTTGAACATAGAAAAGATGCAAGGAATAGATTTCAGGAGATTTGTTTTTTTCCTCCCAGTGTAGATACCTTCAACCAGGAATTAATCTTTTGAAAGAAAGATTTAAAGGGAAGGAAAAGAAAAGAGGGAAGGAAGAAGGGAAAAGGGAGAGTAAATCATCAAATTACCATTAATCAGATGTTTTCTTGGCTTGTGAGAATAGGTGGGCCTGAAAAAAAAACTTGATTAGTTCTGAAGACTTTTTAAAAAGGAAAATGAAAATTTGAAAAAAAAATCACATATATGTATACATACACACAATAGTTGTTACCTCTGGGCTATTTATTACATTAAGGAGGGTTTATCCTCCCATTTTTCCTTTTTTTACATACAGTTTTTAAATCTTCTGCCATAAATATGCTACTTTTGCAATCATTTTTTAAAAGAGCTGGTGAAAGCAGACGATTCCACATCAGAGTAATTGGGACTAATCACAGCTGATTCCACCTCGCAGGGCTAGATATGAAGGCTGAGTCAGAAGCCCTGAGGTCAAAGTGTAGAGCAGGCTTAAAGGGCATCTTTGTGTAAATTTTCGCGATTATTCAGGAAGATGCTTTTGGTGACAGGTATGGTGGTAAATTTTCCTTCTCATGTTTTGCCTGCATTCCTCTCTTTAGTAATTGCCAGTGGGGATCAAACCAACAAAATACCCCAAGGATATTGCAAACCAAAGAAGGAAACTAAACAGGATTGCTCAGAAAAGCAAATGAGACTGTTTAGGAGTCAGTTGTAAAGAAGGTGGTTGGGGAAGAAACGATGAGTGGAAGATTCTGGTTTGTTGAAGTTAGAACATCAGGAACAGGCTGTCAGGTTTTCTCTACAGCGGTGACATGTGGAAGGGGAAATGGGGCGATCTAGAGAGGAAATAGGATTTTTCTGAGTAGGAGTAGAAATATGATTGCCCCCTCCTTCCCCAGTCTCTGACCATCAGTTGTCCTCTGATAAGTGGCATCAGTATCTCATTGCTATGTCAGTATCAAGTGTTTGCTCCTTGGCACACATTCCCCTGCAGAAACAAATGTGAAGGAAAACTGAAACTGCACGAGTGAATTAAGTACTGCTGGGTTTCAGCAAGATGAATGCGTATTTTTAACTATCTTAAAATACCAGCACCCAGAATAGGCTTACCTTCTCCAGAGCTGGTGGGCACCAGAAATAGTGCTTTAGACTGTCAGTATATTCAAGCACTATTAATCTCTTAAGAAAAGACAAAAAAAAAAAAAGAAAGAAAAGAAAAGAAAAAGAAAAAAAAAAACCCACAGGAAAATGCAGTCCATCTTTCGAGGTTACCTAGACAAAGTCAGAGACCCTTGCACACAATCTGATTCTCTGGATGCTTTTCCTCCCAGAATAATGTTTTAGAAAAATGGGAGGGGCGGGGGGAGAAGAGAAGCATTTGCTTTCTTGGTGAGGTGAAGAAAATAATGATAACGTGGGGACCTCTCCGATTTCCAAGAAGTCCGCTTTGTGTTCTGGTCCCTGATGTCTGTTTGTCGGCGCGGAGGGAAGTGTGCATGGTCAGAGCATCTGACTCGCCCCCCCCCCCGGAAAAGCCGGTGGGGGAATTGCTGCTGGGATGCAGTACCGCCTGCACCTTGGACTTTGGGAAGATAAAAGAGGCAGCTTCTCTTCAAGCAGTTTGAATTCACCTCCCCTGTAATGAGTTGGAGGGTCAGGCAGCAGGAGTGAGCTCTCCCCGAGATCTTATAAAGTCTGTTTCCAGGGTGGAAGAGACGAGCCACGGAGAAAAGGGAGCTGGTGTTTGCTTCCCAGCTGAATAAGCAGAGTAATGTGGCTTGTTGCTCCTCAGGACCCCTTTCCTGATTCCCCACATTTTTAGAAGGAAAGGTCTGAGAAAGTCGAGCTCCGTCTCAATTTATTAAATAAAAACCCACTGTATATGAAAATTGAAACTTAGTACAAGTCCACAGTAGGAGGCAATAGTACTTCATATGCAAATATTCATCAAGCACCGATGCTTACAGGCATTAGACTATGGTTTTGTTTTGTTTCGTTTGTTTTCATAGTATGCAGTTATTGACCATACAATTTCTTTTAGAGAAAGAGAAGAAATTAAACAAGGGTCATGTTAGACAGTAACTCTGGACATCTTTCGCTTCCTGACCCTGCCAGGTGTTTAAAATCAACACAAGAAATATTAGGAAAGACGACTGTGGGGAAAGGTTATGTTCAAGGCAAGTACTACTATGAAGAACAGTGAGAGGAGATACAGAAAACTTAGCTTCGACCTGTTTCTTTGGGAAGGAAATTTCTCTTCTCAAAAAAAAAATTATAGTTAATATACTTTTGCATAAAGTTCCAACACATTTCCAGGGGTATAAATGTACACAAATATAAACACGCAGGAAGTAGAATGAAAAATCATTGCTCCATTGTTGGTGGAAATACGACAGGGCACTAATAAGATATGTGTCATTTCAGACATTGGACGATAGGACATATAGCCACTGAATATATTGACACCTCTGATTGTATATCATGTCATGGCCAATAAAACTATAGAAATGTATAATTAGGACATATTCTTCCACAGGATTAGAGTTAAGCATTAATTTATCAAACTTAAGAAATCATCTGTTCTCAGCACTCACGTAGCAGTTTATTGAATTTGTGTCTCACATCTAATTGGCTATTTTCTTAGCAGAATGAACAAGTGCACACTCTATGCTTTTGTGTCTCTTGCAGAGAGGATGTGATGATGAAATGCAAATTCTCACCCTGGGCTGCAGGCAGAGTCAGGGAGTGCCGCCCTAGGTGGCAGGCGTGAGAGAGGGCTGGATTTCTGTGTTCTTGGGGTGTAAGCACGTGTTTCAGAGTCTGCAGAACACTCTTATGTAGGGGTCTCGCCATTCTACCTCCTCCTGAAAGGAGACTATAAAAAATGGGGCGGGGGAGGGGGATCACCCATAGGTCATTCCCAAATGGAAGGCTTGACTTCGTTTTTTAAAAGTCAAATTCCTCTTTTCAAAGGGGGAAGTATTTAAAGCTTTTTTAAGAAACTACAACCATTTTCAAACTCATGCCATGGCCAGACTTGGGAGTTTCTGGTACCCACATGGTGAGGTTCACATGGGGGGTGCCAGCCATGGAGCAGATACATAATAACTCGAGTCATCAGTTGTATATCACCAATACACCTGTCGGGTGCTGGTTTTTGTGTGCTTTGTCATGGTAAGGAGTCTGTGTTTGCTGAATAAGTAGCAATGTTAGTCAGTCTTTAGATATTTCTTTAATGGAAAGTATAACTGTGATACCTAGGTATCTGGATTTTGAATACAGAGGCTCTCAGTAGATGTGTATGAACCAATATTAGAGGGAAATCGAAGAGTGAACTATATAGAGAAGCAGAAAAAAGAAACCCAGTCCTCTAGGCTAGCATTCTGCCCAGCCTCTGTGACACCATCCTGTAAGGCAGGATTTCCTCTTGTAACTCCTGAGCTTCTCCTGTGCGGGTCTAGGAATGGACCTCGTGGATGATGATGGGTCCTGGACATCCTATAGAGTTATAAGGACCACAAACCTTATGCTCTGGCCTTATGCTTTCTATACTGAGAAAGCACTACTGTATGACTCTGAATTCATCATGCTGTATACTAAGAACGGTCCACAAAAAACTAATATTTCTCAGCTTTTTGTGTGAAGTTCTTACGATCGATGAGTTACTTTACTCAATTAAAAAAACAAAAGAAAACAAAAAAAAAACCCAGAATCGAAAGATGTTAGCCATCCAGTTAAGAAAGCACAACAATTTTATATAGTTTTCTAAGCATTTGGGTGCTTTGTAAGTAGGGCTGCCTATATATCTTATATATTTTTAATGTAGTCATATGCCTTTAGGGAGATACCAGAAGAACGTTTACATCTGAGGAATAGATATTTGAAATCATAAAATAAAATTTAGGTATTTGTTTATTCATTCATTCATTTGTTCATGCCATAGGCACGTATCTAATTTTAATGGAGCAAAACAGAAGTGGTGACAGAGACTCAGGTTGTGGTGGTGAATTAAGGAGCATGGCTGTCCTGCACTGAAGGGGCTTGTGATTTACAACAGGAGGTAGAAATTAACCCCATAATCACATAAAAATATAAAATTGCAAACTTTAAAAAGCATTAAAGTAAAAGTCACTAAGATTGCATACCTTAGGACTTTATATCAATTGGAGGATCAGCGAAGACCTTTTTAACAGATGACATTTAGGGAAACGTTTAGGCACAAACTCAAAGAAAACAGGGCAGAGGGCACCAGAGGGAATGACCTTTGTGAAGGATACATGGAGCATAAAGTCTTGGTATGAACTGAGGGAAGCAAGGAAGGCCAGTGTATCTGGGACAGAGTGGATGAGGAAGAGAATGGCATAAAAGCTAGATAGCAGCTACTTCATGCAGAATCCCGTAGGTTGCTTTAAAGATTTTGGCATAGAACTGCAAGGATTGGCAGTATTTTCCAGTTGTTATAGCAGATGAATATTACTTAAATTTAGTAGCCACAGGCTTAGATTGGAACACTTTTTTCCAGAAACATTTTTGTCAAAATCATACTAATTATGAATGGGTTACATTCTCATCTGGCATCCAGTCTTTTTTCCTATGGAAATGAATGCATGTGTATACATAGGTGTAGGTGTATACACATAAATAAATAATATATTTGAGATCTTACTACAAATACCTCTTATACCTTACTTTATTCATTTAACATTTTATCATAACTATTTTTCATATTGCATAAAAAGCATTTGTAAAAAGCATTCTCAGTGGATATGTGATAACAGTATGGATATACCAAAATGTATTAGTATTCCATTTTTACCATTTCATTATTTGGTATTATAATACCAAAATATATTAGCCATTCCCTTACTGTTAGGTATTTAAATTTAATATTTTTACTATTAAAAGAATATGATTAATATATAATTCTGCATTTATCATTAACATTTATTGCTAAAAAATGTTAAAGGTTGGGATTTTTTAAAACTTGATATGCATTGGAAAAAATGCTTTCAAGAGAAATCACAGCAATTCACATGTCCTAACAGTATACAAATATATTCATTTTTCTGTACTTACGTTATTTTGATAGGTAAAAATGATAGTTTGCTTTAATTTGTATTCCTTTTATTCCATTAGGCTCAAACATTTTCCCTATGCTTATTATTTCTTTATCTTTCTTTTTTGCTCACACATTTTGCCAGAAGAGTTTAGGCATTCAAAACTAGGTTTGGTTTGTGTAGTAGCTTAAAAATTATGAATGTAGTTGTTAGTCATTTCAGTGTCAACTATTTTATTCAACTTATCTTTTAGTGTATTTTTGAGGTTTAGAAAATAGTATTTTAGATTTTTTAATAATGAAATTTCAATTTATTTTGTTAAAAACATTTTCTGTATCCAGAGTTGAGACATACATTTTGCATTATTTTGCAAAATTTATGAGAGATTTAAATTCTTATGTATGATGGTGCTTATTTATGGGCTGTATATTCTTTCTGTTTATACCTTTGGTTATCTTTGAATCATCACCATGACAGTTTAATCTCTATACTTTCAATATGATAAATATTTAGAAAAATATTTCATAGCTTACAAGTAAAGTTCCCATCTTCTCCCTCCAGCTTATTACTCAGTTCTATTAAAAGGTCTTAGTTCTTTAAGTATATTCTTCCAACTCAATATTAAGCTGAGTTTAAAAAATACCACTGATATTTTTAATGAACTCTTTATCTTATAAATTAATTCATGAGGAATTTATACTTTCAAATTATTTCTTATCCATAAATATGTTATGATTCCATTTATTTAGGCATGCTATATCTCAAAATAAACTTGTTATTTTTTAATAAAGACATCATGTTTCTTGTTAGGGTTATATTCAATTATTATACTTTTATGATTGTTTATTTTTATTATAACATTTAAAAAATCATAATTGGTATCACATTTGTGTGATTTTAATCAATACTTCTTTTAAACATGTAGAAATCTGAGTTAATTTTTCCAGTTGTTTAAGACAGAAAATAGAAAAGTCCTTAAATTTAAGGAACATTCCCATGAGTTTAGCCCAATCAGTTATGTTGACAGCATAACGAACACTTTCTAACAGATAGGATGGATGCTTTTACTTAGAACAAAAATTCTAATTTAAATTCCAATCCCAAATATAACCCATGCAATATGATTAAGTAAACCACAACCAAACTATGTGACTAATTGTTGTTTACAAGAATTCATTTGAGAAGATTAAAGTGAGCTTATATAAGAAAATCACTTGAGACAGGATTAAGATGGTGGAAGTAGGACTGGAGCTCACCTTCTCCCATAAAAGCAACAAAATTGCAACCAACTGCTGAACAACTTTCCACCAAACAGACTGAAAACTATCAAAAAAAAAAAATCCTACTCCATAAGACAAAGAGGAGGCCTCATCAAGATGGTAGGAGGAGTGATTATGTGATATAAGCAACCCCCTACCCAACAGGTGGGCAGCCCAAAGACTGGAAATTAACTGTAACACAGAGACTCACCTATGGGAGTGAGAGTTCTAAGCCCCACGTCAGTTCCCCATGCTTGGGAATCTGGCATTGGGAGGAGCTCCTGGAGCATCTGTGACTGAATTCCAGTGGGGCTTGTATGTCAGAGCTCCACAGGACTGAGGGAAATGGAGACCCCATTCTTGAAAGGCACACACAGGCTTTCATGTGCACTGCATCCCAGGGCAAAGCAGAGACTGCAGAGGAATCTGGGTCAGACCTGACTGCCGTTCTTAGAGGATCTCCTGGGAAAACAGGGGGTGACTGTTACTCGTTGTGGGGGAAGAACATTGGAGGCAAATGTCTCAAGAATAATCATCAGGGTGTGCTCCTCTAGAGATGGGCATTTTGGAAAAATCTGGCCACACCCATCAGGGCTGAGAAGACTCAGGCCAAACAGTAATCCAGGTGAACCACCGCCCCACCCAACAGCACAGGCTGCCTCAAGACCCCAAGGAACACAGCTGCCTCTAATCTCACCCAGACACAATGCCTCACCCACCAGAGGGATAAGAATCCTGCTTTAGCTATATCTACCAGTGGTCAGGGATCAGTGCCTCCCATCAGGAAGCCTACAGTAAGCCCCGGTACCAAATTCAGCCACAGTGGAGGCAGACATCAGAAGCAAGGGAGGCTACAACTCTATTGTCTGCAAAAACGAGACCACACCAAAAATATATACAAAATGAAAGGACAGAGATTCATGACTCAGATGAGAGAGCAAGAAAAAACTGCAGAAAAACAGGTAAGTGATCTGGAGATTATCAACCTCCATGAAAAAGACTTTAGACTGATAACAGTGAAGATAATTCAAGATCTTGAAAATAAGCAAAGATTGATAAATTGCAAGAAACACTGAGCAAAGAAATACAAGATTTGGAGTTCCCCTTGTAATTCGGTGGTTAATGAACCTGACTAGTAACCATGAGGTTGCAGGTTCAACCCCTGGCCTTGCTCAGTGGGTTAAGGATCTGGCATTGCCATGAGCTGTGGTGCAGATGCCCCTCAGATCTGATGTTGCTGTGACTGTGGCATAGGCCAGCAGCTATAGCTCTATTTGACCCCTAGGCTGGGAACCTCCATATACCATGGATGCTGCCTTTAAAAAAAAAAAAAGACAAAAGAAATACAAGATTTAAGGATTAAGCAAGAAAATATGCAAAATACAATAACTGAAATAAAAAATTCATTAGAAGCAACAAACCACAGACTACAGGAAGCAGAAGAAAGAAGAAGCAAGGTGGAGGACAGATAAAGGGAAATGACTAATATGAACAGAAAAGAAAAAAGACTGAAAAGAAATGAAGACAGTCTAAGAGAGCTCTGGGCCAATGTTAAACACACCAACATCTGTATTATAGGGGTGCCAGAAGGAGAAGAGAGAGAAAGGGACAGAAAAAAATATTTGAGGAGATAATACCCAAGAACTTCCCTAACATGGGAAAGGAACCACTCACTCAAATCCAGGAAGCACAATGAGTACCAATTAAAAGAAACCCAAGAAGGAACACCCCAAGACACATATTAATCAACCTGACCAAAATTAAAGACAAAGAGAAAATACTAAAAGCAGCTGGGGAAAAGAAACAAATAACATACAAGGGAACCCTGATATGGTTAACGGCAGAAATCTGCAGGCCAGAAGGCAGTGGAATGATAAAGTGATGAAAGGAGAAAAACCTACAACCAAGATTATTCTATCCAGCAAGGTTCTCATTCAGATTTTAAAGGAGAAATCAAAGGCTTTACAGACAAGCAAAAGCTAAGAGAATTCTGCACCACTAAATCAGATTTACAACAAATACTAGAGTAACTTCTCTAGGTGGAAAAGTAAAGGCCACAACTAGAAACAAAAATATTACAAATGACAAGGCTCACCAGTAAAGGCATATATATAGTAAAGGTAGGAAATCATCTACACACAAATACGCTACTAAAATCAGAATTCGTGAGAATAGGAGGGTACAAATGCAGAACACTGGAGATGCACTTGCAATTAAGAGACCAACAACTTAAAACAATCTGTATCAAAATTTCAGGGTAAATGTGAACCGAAAATCTACAATAGATACACACACAAACAAGGAAAAGCAATCCAAATACAACACTAAATAAGAGAAAAAGAGAAGGGAAGGAAAAAAACCAACAAAAACAAATCCAAAACAGTCAATAAAATGGCAATAAGAACATACATATCAATAATTACTTTAAATGTAAATGGACTAAGTGCACCAACCAAAAGACAGAAACTGGCTGAATGGATACAAAAACAAGACCCATCTATATGCTGTCTTCAAGAGACCCACATCAGTTATAGGGATACATACAAATTGGAAGTGAGAGGATGGAAGAAAATACTCCATGGAAATGGAAATCAAAAGAAAACTGGAGTAGCAATACTCACATCAGACAAAATGACCTTAAAGAATATTACAAAAGACAAAGAAGGACATTACATAATGATCAAAGGATCAATCCAAAAAGAAGACATAACAATTGTAAATATATATGCACTCAAAATAGGATCACCTCAATATATAAGGCAACTGCTAACAACTTTAAAAAGAGAAATTGGCAATAACAATAACAGTGGGGGACTTTAACACCCCTCTTACAGCAGTGGACAGATCATCCAGACAGAAAATCATAAAGGAAATACAGGCCTTAAATGATGCATTGGACCAGATGGACTTAAAAGATATGTATAGAACATTCCATCCCAAAGCAGCAGAATACACATTCTTCTGAAGTGCATATGGAACACTCTCTAGGATTTATCACATTCTGGGCCACAAATCAAGCCTCAGTAAATTTAAGAGTATTGGAATCATATCAAGCATCTTTTCTGACCACAACACTAGGGAATTAGAAATCAACAACAAGAGAAAACCTGCAAAAAGCACAAACATATGGAGACTAAACAACATGCTACTAAAAAACAAATGAATCACTGAAGAAATCAAAGAGGAAATTAAAAAATACCTAGAAGCAAAGGACAGCAAAGACACAACAATCCAAAACAATCCAAAACCTATGGGATGCCTATGGACGTTTATAGCAATACAAGCCTACATCAAGAAACAAGAAAAAGTGCCCATAAACCAAATAATATGCATATAAAGCAACTAGAGAGAGAAAAGACCAGATCTAAAGCTAGCAGAAGGAAAGAAATCATAAGGATCAGAGCAGAAATCAATGAAATAGAAATGAAAACTATAGAAAAGATAAATGAAACTAAAATCTGGTTCTTTGAAAAGATCAACAAAATTAATAAACCCTGATCCAGACTCATCAAGAAAAAAAGAGAGAGGACCTCAAACCAATAAAATTGGAAATGAAAAAGGAGAAGCTACAACAGACATCATAGAAATACAAAGGGTCATAAGAGACTACTACAAGCAGCTATATGACAATAAAACGGACAACTTAGAAGAAATGGGCAAATTCTTAGGAAAGTACAATCTTCCAAAACTAAACCAAGACAAAATAGGAAATATGAATGGACCAATCACATGTACTGAAATTGAAACTGTGATTTAAAAACTTCCAACAAACAAAAGTGCAAGACCAGATGGCTTCACAGGTGAATTCTATTAAACATTTAGAGAAGTGTAACACCTATTCTCTGAAACTATTCCAAAAATTGGAGAGTAATGAACACTCTCAAACTCATTCTATGAGGCTGCCATCACCCCCACACAAAAACCAGGCAAAGGTACCACAAAAAATGAAAATTACAGGCCAATATCACTGATGAACATAGATGCAATAATCCTCAACAAAATACTAGAAAACTGAATCCAACAGTACCTTAAAAGGATTATACACCATGATCAAGTGGGATTTATCCTACGGATGCAAGGATTCCTCAGTATCCAGAAATCAGTTGGCATGATACCCAGTATTAATAAACAAGAATAAAAACCATATGATCCTCTCGGTAGATGCAGAGAAAGCTTTTGACAAAACCCAAGACCCATTTCTGATAAAAACCCTCCAGAAAGTGGACATAGAGGGAACCCACCTAAACATAATAAAGGCCATACATGACAAACCCACAGCCAGCATCATTCTCAATGGTGCAAAGCTGAAAGAAAATCCACTGAGATCAGGAACAAGACAAGGATGTCCACTCTCGCCATTACTATTCAACATCATTTTGGAAGTCCTAGCCACAGCAATCAGAGAAGGAAAAGACATAAAAGGAATCCAAATTGGAAAGGAAGAAGTAAAATTACCACTGTTGGCAGATGACATGATACTATACCTAGAAAATCTTAAAGACGCTCCCAGGAAACTGTTAGAGCTCATCAATGAATTTGGCGAAGTCCCAGGGTGCAAAGTTAATACACAGAAATCAACTGCATTTCTATATACTAAGGTGAAAAATCAGAAAGAGAAATTAGGGAAACAATCCCATTTGCTATCACATCAAAAAGAATAAACTACCTAGGAATAAACCTACCCAAAGAGACAAAATACCTGTACTCTGAAAACTATAAGAATCTGATTAAAGAAATCAGAACACAAACAGATGGAAAGACATACCATGCTCTTGGATCGGAAGAATCATATTGTCAAAATGACTACACTACCCAAGGCAATCTACAGATTCAGTGCAATCCCTACCAAATTACTAAAGACATTTTTCACAGAACTAGAACAAAATATTTTAAAATTTGTTTGGAAGTGTAAAACACCCAGTATAGCCAAAGCTATCCTGAAAAAGAAAAATGGAGCAGGAGGAATCAGGCTCCCTGACTTCAGACTATACTTTAAAGCTATAGTCATTAAAACCTTATGGTACTGGCACAAAAACAGACATATAGATCAGTGGAACAGGACAGAAAGCCCAGAATTAAATCCATGCACCTACAGTCAACTAATATGACAAAGGAGGCAAGAATGTACAATGGAGAAAAGATAGTCCCTTCAATGAGTGGTGCTGGGAAAACCAGTACAGCTACATGTAAAAGAATGAAATTAGAATACTTCCTAACCATACACAAAAACTCAAAATGGATTAAAGATGTAAATATATATAAGACTGGATACTATGAAACTCTTAGAGGAAAACATAGACCAAATACTCTCCAACATAAACCACAGCAATGTCTTCTCAGGTCCACCTCCTAGAGTAATGACAAGAAAAACAAAAATAAATGGAACTTAAAAGTTTCTGCACAGCAAAGGAAACCCTAAACAAAACAAAAAGACAAGAATGAGAGAAAATCTTTGCAAATGAATCAACCGACAAGGGATTAACTCCCAAAATTTATAAACACCTTCTGCAGCTCAATACCAAAAAAACAAACAACCCCATCAAAAAATGGGAAGAAGATCTAAACAGACAGTTCTCCAAAGAAGACATACAGGTGGCCAAAAAAGACATGAAAAGATGTTCAGCATCACTCATTATTAGAGAAATGCAAATCAAAACCACTCTGAGGTAACACCTTACACCAGCCAGAATAGCCATCATCAAGTCTACAAACAATAAATGCTGGAGAGGGTGTGGAGAAAAGGGAACCCTAGTACACTATTAGTGGGAATGTAAATTAATGCAACCACTGTAGAAACCAGCATGGAGATTCCTCAGAAAACTAAACAGAATTACCATTTGATCCAGCAGTCCCACTCCTGGGCATCTATCCAGAGAAAATCATGACTTGAAAAGATACATGTACTCCAGTGTTCATTGCAGCACTATATACAATAGTCAAGACATGGAAAACAACTTAAATGCCCGTAGACAGAGGAGTGGATCCAGAAGATGTGGTACATATACATAATGGAATATTACTCAGCCGTTAAAAGGAAAGAGATCATGGCATTTGCAGCAACACATAGATGGACCTAGAAATTATCATGCTAAGTGAAGATAGACAGTGAGACACCATCATATGCTATCACTAACATGTGAAATCTAAAAAATGGACATGACATACTTCTTGGCAGAATAGATAATGAGTCACAGACTTTGAAAAACTGATGGTTTCCAAAGGAGACAGGTTGGGGTATAGGGGGATGGGCTGGGGTTTTGATTGGAAATGCTATAAAATTGTGTTGTGATGACCGTTGTACAACTATGAATGTAATAAAATTCATCAAGTTAAAAAAGTAAGCTTATAAAGTAAATATAAACCATTTAAAATATGTGTATCTATTTGTGCCCATATAGAAAATGAGCAGTTCTCCTTCTTAGAATTTTTTATGGAATATACTAGATAGGCACACAAAAATATTTGCAAAATCGTGTTTCTGGCAGAGTTTATCTGTATAACAAAAGTTGAGGAAGATGTTCCAAAATGGCTAACTATTCACATTGACCATAATGTGGTGAATTTGTTAAAAAGATGATATAGGAGTTCCTGTCGTGGCGCAGCGGAAACAAATCCAACTAGGAACCATGAGCTTGCAGGTTCGACCCCTAGCCTCACTCAGTGGGTCATGAGCTGTGGTGTAGCTCGCAGATGCAGCTCGGATCTGGTATTGCTATGGCTGTGGCGTAGCCCGGCAGCTATAGCTCTGATTGGACCCCAGCCTGGGAACCTCCATATGCCATAGGTGTGGCCCTAAAAGAAAAAAAAAAGAAAAAAGATTATGTAGAAGTATATGTATTAATAAAGTAATATAGATTAGTTTCAGGTACAAAACAATGAGTATTAGAAATTTCTACAAATGTGAATTATCATATATTTGTGTACGTATAAACATAAAAAGGGGTACATCAAAATATTAACATGGTAACAATTATCTTGAGATGTTTAGACAATTTTAGTTTTTCTCGTCACAGTGTCTGATAATAATCTTAAAATTTACAGCAAACAAGTGTTTCTTTTATAGTCAGGTACAGAAGGAGTGAATGAAGCCAAGAGAAACAAGAGGAGAGAGTTTGTCACTTGTGTCATCTTATACCAAAAGGATTGGCACGTTTTCGAAAATAGCGGACTTTAGGAGTTCCTGCTGTGGTTCTGAGATAAGGAGCCCGACTAGTATCCATGAGGACTTGGGTTCAGTCCCTGTCTTCCCTCAGTGGGTTAAGGATCCGGCATTGCAGTGAGATGTGGTATAGGTCGCAAACAGGGCCCGGACCTAGCGTTGCTGTGGCCGGGGCGTAGGCCAGTAGCTACAGCTCCAATTCCACCCCTAGCCTGGGAACTTACATGTGCTGGTGTGGCCCTAAAAAAAAAGAAAGAAAGCATCAGGCCCCAGCTTTTTTCTGAAGCTCAGCACCAATTACAATTCCTGTTTATCATCATCTTGCTTTGACTTGAATCCCTTTAACTTACAGCGGTTCACTTTCCCTTTTCCCTAATAATTTATTCCTTTAAGATAATAGAGTTTCTGATTATCTTTTTGATTTGTACTCTCTGTTTCCTGTTTAATGATTTACTCTGTATGGCCTACGTGCAAAAGTTATCATATTAGAAAAAGTTATTATGCTATAATAATTATGGTGCCATCCAACCAAATTAAATTATGTTTCATTGTAAATAGTAAAATGTATTAATTTTTTTAAAAGCCTTTTTATGCCAGTGAAGATAAATAGTTACCTTCATATAGTTTCATTAAACACCATGGCAGTACAAGCCGAATTGACAGAGCTGATAACAAATCAATTCACCCCTTAAAGAAGTCCCTTCCAAGTAGTTCAGAAATTAGCTTTCTTAGGGCTGTGAATTCAGTGCGATGTATTAAACAGAATCTGTGCATTCTACGAATAAAAGTTTCACCTTCATTCTGTGCGTAGGTTGATCTTGGAACATAAGGATTTCTTCAAAATGGACCTGCATTTTAATTTTCCCTTTAGCATTTCAGGACAGTCCAGTAGGCATAATAAAGTATTTATGTTAGTTTGAGTTTTCTAATAGGCACATTAAAAAAGAGTAAAATAAACAGTTGCATCTAATTGAGTAGTATATCTTTTGTGAACTAATCTACCCCAAATATTATCACCACAACATGTAATCAAAATCTTAGAGATATCTCAAATGAGACACTGTATTTTTCTTTTTATTCTAAGTCAATGTGTATATTTTGTACTTATAGGGCCCTTCAACTTCGATCACAATTTTTATCAGAAATAATTCATCTGCATTTAGATTTCATAAGGTTTTCCATTTAAAAAATAGACTCGGAGTTCCCATCGTGGCTCAGTGGTTAACAAATCCGACTAGGAACCATGAGGTTGCGGGTTCCGTCCCTGGCCTTGCTCAGTGGGTTAAGGATCCGGCGTTGCTGTGAGCTGTGGTGTAGGTTGCAGACGCAGCTCAGATCCCGTGTTGCTGTGGCTGTGGCGTAGGCCGGTGGCTACAGCTCCGATTAGACCCCTAGCCTGGGAACCTCCATATGCCGAGGGAGCAGCCCAAAGAAATAGCAAAAAAAAAAAAAAAAAAAAAAAGACAAAAATAAATAAATAAATAAAAAATAGACTCACCAACATATTAAAATTTTTTCCAGTGACTCAATTATCAGCTTTTAAAATTAAGCCAAATTAGAAAGTCATTTCCTCAGCTGTACTAGCCATATTTCAAACGCTCAGTAACCACATGGACGTAGTGGCTACCATATTGGATGGCGTAGGTTTAGCACGTGTATAGGATATCAGCTACATGGAAAAGTTAAAAGTTAATCAATGCCAAAGTATGGGGAATGTTTTGTCTACTGGATTTCAAAGAACATGAGCTGTTTCTCCTCTCAGTAAGCCAGCGGGTTGGCCGATGGGCTCAATCGATGGAATCAGAGTGTTGCTTTGGTTCTACAGGCAGATCATCTCGTTTTTTTCTAGGTCCTTTAATTTTCTTGAAGGCAAATGTACGTATGTGCCTTAATTACCCTAAAATCTGTGCCACCTGCATATTCCTGTGCTCCTGCAAAGAACCTTCAGTTTAACGGTCATATAGTAAGTTTTGAGTAAAATACAGAATATCGACATTAAGAGAAAAAAAGTTAAGTGTAGTTCATGTGCCTCCCTGTTCACTCTTTTTTCTCAGCTGTCTTATAAATCATGTAAATAAGTACGATAAACATTTATCGAGTGATTCCATAATACTTTGGCTCTACAGGTCCATCATTTGTGATGACACGTAGAAGTTGGCCCAGGAAAACTAGAAGAATGTCGTATGTCAAATGACGCCTTCCATCAAAGCTAGGGCAGCATTTCTTTGCCAGCATTACAACATCTTGTAATGGCACTTGGCAGTATTGGCATTTCTGATATGACTTCTTTCAGCTAGCTCAGCATTCTTAAAAAATAAATAGTTTTTTCACTCTGTGATTGAAAGGGTTAAATAGTACCAATTCATTACCACTCACAAAAGGATTTATTTTGTTCTCATAAATCAGTTTTATTCCACATTTTTATTATTCCCTTGGGTGAGCGACTCGAATTGAAATCAATAGCAGTGCAAGTGACACAATCAATCTAGATATTTGATTATGGATTGGCGATCTCCAGGTCTGCTGTTGAGCCAGTTTCTTTCTGATCATCTCCCGAAGAACTGAATATTAGTATTGGCATCTATGAGTTATGAACGTGTTTAAAAAGCAGATAATAATCTTCATTCATGTGCGGACAATGGGAGCCTAAGAAATGAGCAAGGATTAGAAGATAAAGAATTAAAATATGTAACCATAATAAATTGTTCAAATTTCTGAGTATTTTCCTTGAGACGAAATATGTTTTAAAATAACTTTATTCTTTATTTAAAAAGCAAACCATCAATACTATTGGTAGCTATAAACTGTATGCTCAGACGGCCCTAGGGAAGGGATTAACTATTTGTCATGACAGAGATGTTTCCTCCTTTCACACGTTTATTTTATCGCTGAACCACGCTAAGTAGTTAACAATAGAAAAAAGGGTGAATAAAACGCCTTCGAAGGAACTTGAGCTGGTTCTTTTCATTTCTATAATCATCCAGGCTGGAAAGCCACCATCTGGGGGACCTTAAAAGGGAAAAACAGTTCAGCTTTAAATTAGGGAACAAAATTGATTAAGTTGTTGCTCAAGAGGGCAACTATTATATATCAAACTCTCTTTGCTTTGCAAACAAATTTATATCTTATGATCCTTTACATATTGAATGCTTATTTTGGGACTCATGGTACCACATTATAGTCGTCTTGCTCTGACTCTAGCCACCTGTTCTTTGTTCTTAAGCCAGATTTTTGCGTGGACACGATTAAACCATTTTGTAACTTATTTTCTTATATGTAGACAAAGGCAATCAGACTATTTCTTTAAAGTCCAAGGCAATACTAACACTGCATTGCTTCTTTCAGTGAATATTTTAGCTTTATTTAGCCATTCACTTTTTTCATTAAGATTTGTAGGAAGGGGGTGTTTCATGTCTGGCAAGTTACCTCTGGAAGGAATATAACTCTAGAAGGTTAACAAAGTCTTTCAGAAGCAGTCGAAGAAGTAAACCATCCTTCTTTCTTCTAAGCAACCATGAATTACTCTTAACTTAGTCTTTTTACTTTTTTATTTTTATATGATTTTTAAAGGTTGCTTTCCATTATAGTTATTACACAATATTGGCTATATTCCCCATGTTGTACAGTACATCCTTGAGCCTATAAACCCAATAGTTTATATCTGTGCTCCCCACTCCAAAGTGCCCCTCCCCGCCAAGTGGTAACTACTTGTTTGTTCTCTGTATCTTTGAGTCTGCTTCTTTTTTTGCCGTAATCACTATTTCATTATATTTTTTACATCCCACATATAAGTGATATTGTATAGGATTTGTCTTTCTCTGACGTATTTCACTTAGCAGAATGCCCTCCCAGTCCATCCATAGTCCTTAGTTACTTTTTTTTGTTGTTGTTGTCTTTTTGCTGTTTCTTGGGCCGCTCTGCTCCCGCGGCATATGGAGGTTCCCAGGCTAGGGGTTGAATCGGAGCTGTAGCCACCGGCCTACGCCAGAGCCACAGCAACACAGGATCCGAGCCGCGTCTGCAACCTACACCACAGCTCACAGCAACGCCGGATCGTTAACCCACTGAGCAAGGGCAGGGACCAAACCCGCAACCTCATGGTTCCTAGTCGGATTCGTTAACCACTGCGCCACGACAGGAACTCCCTTAGTTACTTTTATTAAGCCTTTAGAACAATGGTTACCACCAGTCAAAGCCAGGAACTTGGATTTCCACTGGCAAACTTCCTGGGCCTGAGGAATTAGCTGCTTTGTTTAACATATGTTCTTCCTGCATTTTTTCCCTTTTCAGTAATTTGCATTTAGAAGCGCTGAATAGGGAAAAACATTCAAAGCACTAATGACACTACAGTGCAGAGATGTAAGATAGGGCTCCACTGATACTGTGCTCTTTCCAAAATACCCTGTTCAATTCTTTAAAAAGAGTTGAGTCAAGAAAATGAATCTTAACATTGGAAATGGCTCTCTTTATGCAGGAAGACAGACCATTTTCAAGAGGGTGTCATTTTAATTGTTTAATTCAGAAGGTGGGTCACTTTTTCAGTACAGAGCCACATAGTAAACATTTTAGATGTTATGGGCAACGTGGTCTCTACCATAATTACTTAATTGTGCAGTTGTAACCTGAATACCTAGAAGTATAACTGTCTATGTTCTAATAAAACTTTATTTACACAAACAGGCTGCTAGCCAAATTTGGGCTGTAGGCTGTAGATTGTGGATCCCTAGTTTTATTGTAATTTATTTATAAATTTAAATATTTTCCTTAGATGTTTCCAACCATCTCATGCTTCTCTCGATCTCACAAAAATTATGCATGCTCACTTAAAAATTCATGTCATATGGAAAAATGGCATTCACTAAAATCCCACTACGTATAAATAACCAATGTTAAGAAATGATAACATGTCAGACTTTTTCAATTCATGAGTAGTTTCTTAGGAACAAGCCACAGGAACAAATCTGGTTAATTACAGCAAGAATGAATTATTGTAAAGGACCTGAGCAGTTTAAAAACTGGACCAGAGGAGTTCTGTTGTGGTGCAGCGGGCTAAGGATCCACGTTGTCACTGCAGCAGCCTTGGTCACTGCTGTGGCACAGCTTCCATCCCTGGCCTGGGTACTTCCACACGCTATAAACATGGCCCAAAAATAAAAATATGGAAATAAGTGGACAGGAAAGCAATGGAGTCAGACTCGTACAGAAACTGTAAATACCTTGGCCCAGACAAGCTTTGCCTCAAGTGAGTTTCATAAACAAGGACACCCCACGGGCAGCAGCACCACCACTCAGGAGCCACGGGCAACTGCCGCTCTGCTTCTGCATTCTCAGCAATTCTAGAGACGTGGAGGAGTAACCCTCGTTGACCTGGAGCCATGCATGGCTTTGCTTCATTCTGCTTCTTGGTTCCTAGATGGGAGGCTCCAGCTGGCAACCTTGTGGTCAAGTGCCCACATGACCTTCAGCTCTCCTTTCATTTGCCAAAAATAATTAAATTGTATTTCTGATCATCTTGTTTCTCCATCTCCTCTTTTGATATATTATTGATACAATTTCTTGATCTTTTTTGCAACTCACTGATCATGATGATACTTTCTTTCTTTCGAGGTAGCTGTTAGCTGTTCCTATTCCGCTTTTTGCTTTTTCTAGCTTGTTTATTAAGGATTTTGTGAGTTTTTTTTCTAATTTCCTATTTGTTTCTTGAGTGCTGTAATATCCTTTTGCATCTAATAAGGGATGTGTATCATTTTTCCCCTGGAGCCGTGAGGTTAATTTGTTGTTTTATGCTGGGATCCTTTCTTTCCTTTTGACTGTGTGTACACATCTTTAGTCATTCTTCCTTCACTTGCATCTTGCTTGTGCTTCGCGTGGGCAGCTCTGTCCAGACTTTTCATTTGTTCTGAACTTGGCCTGTGTCTTTTCTTTCTGGTGCTGGTTGGTCTGCCCTCAAACTAAACTTGGAGAACTGTGTGTTGCTCTTCACGTCCTTGTGTGTAGGCTTGGAGTGGAGGTGGGGGGATGAGAGTGAAGTAGATGATATGGTGGGATGCATTTGGCAGAATTCTAGGGGATCGAGTCTCTCTGTCTTGTCTGATGTTCCCTTAAACGTCCTTGGAAGCAGCACCCTCTTTGTTGATGCACATGAATCTCCCACTCCTGGGACCAGTGGCTTCTTCCCCCAACTCAGCAAAGTTAGCAGGTGGCCAGTCTCGACCACTCTTCCTGTCTCGGAAGACTGGACTCAAGTTGATTTCCTTTGATATTGGAGAGGAGTGCTTGGTTTATATGTCTTCCTCCAGGAGCAAAGTTAGGAACAGTGCTATATGATGAATATGAATTTCCCACATCTTTCTTCACCTGTGAGATTTGGAAGTCAGCACCATTCATTTGTTCCTTATCCTTTGTATTTGTGCCAAGGTCTTCCTTCAGCTGTGTCAGTTAATGTTATTATTTTCGTTCTAATGTTTTCATGTTGTTAGGTATTTTGGCAAGCCAATTCTGTAGCACTAAAAAAAAAAAGAAAAAAAAATTTTTTTTTGAAAGGTCACGATTTAATCCTAACTCTCTTCCCAGCAAGATGATGCCTAGCCACAGCTTAGAACCTGTCACACGCGGATTCTAAGATGGCACCCATTTATCTCCTCCTCCTGGCACTCACACCCTTTGTAATCCCTTCCCCTCGCTTGGGGTCAAAATGTGTGACTTGTTTTTAACCAATAGACTATAGCCAAAGGGAACAGGATGTTCATTGTGGGACAATGATACCTAAGATTGTAACCCATTTTGCCAGGAGACACTCTCCCTTGCTGGCCTTGGTGAAGCAGCCGTGTTAGGGAGGCCCATGTGGAAGGAATGAGGGCAGCCTCCAGCCAGGAGCCAGCAAGGCACTGAGACCCTCAGCTCCAACAGTCTGCAAAGAACTGAATGCTGCCACCACCCACCCGGGCTGGAGGAGATCCTCTAGTAGAACCTTGAAATGGGACTTCAGTCCAGGGCACCCCCTTGATTGAGTCCTTTGAGACCCTGAGCAAAGGACCCAGTAAGTTATGCCCAGACTCTTGACCCACAAGGACTATGAGATAAGTGTTTGTTGTTTGGAGCTGCTCCGTGTGTGCTAATATCATGACACAGAAATAGGTAACTAGTACAGGAATTCATGGCTCTATGTCTGTAGCTAATAAAGCTGATAGAATCACCAGTAAAACGTGACATAATTCTCACCCAAGTACTGAGCTGCCAAAAATGCATGCTTTCCTTCCATGGAAAGTCTTTCTCAAGCATATGTATATCTAAGAATTAAAAATAAGATGATAATCATTTCACTAAGAATTGGTGATAGGAGTTCCATTCATGGCACAGTGAAAACGAATGCGACTGGGAATGATGAGGTTGTGGGTTTGATCCCTGGCCTCACTCAGCAGGTTAATGATCCGGCATTGCAGTGAGCTGTGGTGTAGGTCGCAGACATGGCTTGGATCTGGGTTGCTGTGACTGTGGTGTAGGCCGGCAGCTGTAGCTGCGATTCAACCCCTAGCCTGGGAACCTCCATATGCTGTTGGTGCGGCCCTAAAAAGCAAAAAAAAAAAAAAAAAAAAAATTGGTGATAGCCTCTTTTCTGCTGTCCATGCCTGGTTAGCTCTCCATTTGATACCAGTGGTTCTAGAGGCTCAGTGTGGTTAGTTAGGCTCTGCTATGACTCCAAAAGGAAACAGCATCTTCTGCTAATGGCTCAGTCAAGCTCACATCCAGTGTTTGGTTTGGAAGCTGGATATCACTTTCTGTGCGAGCATATTTTTCCCAGTAGCTCCTGGCTGGTTGAGATAATGGCAGTTGTTTGTTCTTTTGGAAAAACAACACTTTGTCCAAATGGAGGAAAAAAAAAAAGTACAAGCAGAAACCTGACTTTACAGAATACAACATAGTTGATAAAAACGCACTGTACTTCCCTCATTTACTACAGTCATAATAAATCTCGGCATTCACTGTTTGTGTGTACAGTTCTTTTCTGCTGTTAAGAGAATTTAGGAAACTATGGTACACGAGCAAACTGGATGAAAAGAAACTCTGCTCTAAAGGCCTTTTAAAAATGGTCTTTAAAATATTTAGAAGGGACAATTCCCTGGTGCCCTAGTGGCTTCAGGATCCAGCATGGTTACTGCAGTGGCTCAGGTCACTGCTTTGGCGAGAGTTCAGTCCCTGGCCTGGGAACATCTGCATGCCCCAGGTGTGGCCAAAAAAAAAATTATATATATATATATATAAATGTGCAATATCCGGTATACCTTTCCCCATAGATTTAAAAACAAATCAAAACAGAACAAAATACAAAGATCCTCACCCTCTATAGACCTCTCACTGCTTTTGTGTGAGCACAGGCTCAGGGCAAATGTGTCTGAAGCACCTTTGGGTGAATTGATGAAATAGTCTCTGTATTTATTCCTTGAACTACAATTGCCGTAACAGCAGAATGACCACTTTAAAGAGGAATCCAAGAGGTACAGCTTTTACTAGATGACAACTAATTAAAAATCACATTAGAGTAATTACAGTCACGAGGAAGCATGATGCATTAATACAGCACTGGCCTTCTCAGGGCCCTAAGTGATTCTCAGGCTGCTTATTTTTTGCTCTTTCCAAATGTCCTATGAGGAAGACAGCTATGAAGGTAGAGATCTATAAAGGTTTTCTATGTTGGCAAAAAATTAGGAATATGGATCTTTTTACCTGTGTCTTAAATACACTCAGATTTCTACCAGAGTAAATGTAAATTCTATTAAAATAATGAGGTTTGGAAGATGCATTTGCTTCATGGGTATAATAATTTGAAATAATATCCTTAGAAGAAATAAAGGGACAGATAGTTGCCGTGTTGCCCTGATCTGCAGTCTGATGTGTTTTGATTTGGGGATTGGCAGCCTCCTGTGACGCTGAGGTGCACCTGAAAATCCCGAAGTAGAGACCCCGAGACCGGGAAACATAGAGTATTTTCTCCTTGCAGCCAGAAGTAGGAAAATTAGTTAGCATCGTCTCTTCCTTAAGGTGTAATTGGATTCAGAAAAAGGCGAACTTACACAGGACCAGGTCTGACATGCAAAATCCTCACAAGGTAACAAGAATCGGTTTGGTTTGTTCGCTGTCATTCCACATTAGAATCTTTGTCAGGAGAATGGATTCATGTTGTGCCATTTTCTGTTCTTGTTACAATCTTTGTCACATGAATAAGATATCAGGATGTTAATGCCTGGCATACAGTCCTCTGTGTGTGATGATACTTACAAGACTACGCTGACCTTTGCAATATTATGTATTCTGATTGGTTGTTCATCTCACCTCTTTCCCACAAGTTAATAAGGCTGTAAAAAGGAGAGAACTGAAACGGCCAGCCAGTCAAATTATAGAATATTGAAAAGGTCAGAGCAGTACAGCACAGAGGAAAAAAAAATTATGGAATATATGGTGCATTAAAATTCTTGCGACAATGATTATAACCAGAATGGGAAAGGATACCCATTTATGTGACTTCAATCTAGAGAATCCCCATGGGACAAAATTCCCAGAACAGCCCTCATTTGCACACCTCTGATTCATACACATGAAAATATCTATTTACACTGGGGGTTTGCTTGAAAAAATGAATTGCATAGAAAATAGACACCATCCTCCCTCTCAGCAAGTAAGACTGGTTAAGAAATAAGATGTTAGCCGGAGAAATTGGCAGTCACGTTGTTACCATTTTAGCAGGTCTCCATATCTGAAGCTGAAGGGAAGTTTCCTTACGTGTGAAATCTGTTGGGCATATGAGACTTATTTTGATTGTCTCTTCATTTAACACTTTTTTTCTTCAAAATAAAATAGAAAAGTGGGACTGAATGAATTAATCTTCTGGGGAATCTGTTAGAATGTGGAATTTCCTGAAACAGCATCTAGGTGTTTACGTTAAAATATTATGTCATCTATATAAAATGGTTTTTTTTTTTCTTATGATGCATGATATTGGCCAATGTGCAAAGAAATCTCTTGCATCTTCAGTGGAGAAAGAGATAGAGACATTTCATTCAGAAATTCTTGGAGTCCCGGTAGCTCAGCAGGTTAAGGATACAGAGGTTGTCACAGCTGCTTGGGTTGCAGCTAACATGAGGGTTTGATCCCTGGCCCGGGAACTTCCACACAGTGTGGGCAGGGCCAAAAAAGAACATGGATTAAATAACCCGAAAATCAGTAGTCGCGGGTGCCCAAGCAGAATCACTCTGCGGTTGCCAACACTCTCTGATAGTCTCCATTAGGAGGTGTGGGGTGGAATTCCGGTGTGTGAATATCTAGGAAGTAGCCCCAGGAGATTTTGACCTGGGGAGCCCTGGACCTCGGGTCGAGACGATCCCATTGTGCAAAGAGTTGAGTGCAAGCCCCAGTTCCAGCCCGATGGCACAGACCACAGCCAAAGAAGGTGGATGAGGGGGCCTCCAGTTCAAACGCGCAGTGCCTGGGGAGTGACGGGGAGTTGTGTATCCAGAACACAGACTCTTACCCAGGCTGGCACAAATAGGGTCAGCACCGCGAAGACCAGGCAGGACTGGTCACCTGGGATAGGAACTGCTTGTCCTTTTAGCCTTTTCTAGTTTGATGCTTGAGGCTGAACCAACAGGGCTGCCTTTTCCAGCCCACGGAGAACAAAGTAGATGCAGTGAAAAGTAGTAAACCAGGAAGTTCTTAAGAGGGGGGACTGGAAGACCTGCGATTTTAAGATGTCCCTCCCCCCCCCCGCCCCAATATCTAGAAGCCCAAGTCGGTAAAGTGCAGAGGAAGAAAGAGAGGTCAGGCAGAGCTGAAATCTCCAGCTCTTGTTTTGGTTTTGAAGCTGGAGATTGTTAAGCTTCCTGGAGGGCTGAACCCCTGTGTGGCTGCTCTGGGTCTGTGAACTGAGCTGAATGTGAGTCGAGAGGAGAGAACATTAAACTCACTCAGCTGCATGGTTCTTGGAAATGTACAAGTTCTTTTTTTTTTTTTTTTTTGAGCTGAACGAAATGGTTATGTAATTGCATACTTCTCATAATTATTCAGTAATTATATACTTCTTATAATTACTGAGTAATCATTGTTCTATAACTAGGACTTAATGTTACAACTAATTGTATAATTACCATGTATTAATGTTATCTGGGAAACTTCGAATAAAGTGGTACTTAATATATTTCCCCTGCCATGCCATTTTCAAAGCTGGCAATAGTGTTTGTTTTACAGCTAGAAATTTGCTTCCCGGACAAACAAACAAAACACAAGGGGAAAAAAAGGAAAAAAAACCTCACCAAGATTATCATCAGAGATGTTAACTCCTCGAGCTTACAGGTGTATCCACGTGAAAGTCATAAAACCATATTCTCTTGGCTTATTGTTACACTTTTCATTGATGTTTTGCAGTTTGCCATCTTTTGTAAGACGTGCACACTTATGCTGCTTTAGAAGCAATAGGGCCTGTCACAGGGGACGCTGACCTTTTTGAAATTTTACAGCTGCTCATGTGACAGAAGCAGTGGTGTTTCAGCTGTAACTGAAGAGACTTTCGAAGAGACAGATGAGATGGGAACTTGTGAGGATCTTCACATGCAGATAATGGAGTGTTTTCTTAGGCAGTGGTTCGGAGGGATTCATGCTCATCTTCATCAAGTTTCCTGAGTGTGGCAACTCTGTCTTACTGGTTTAGGGCACAATCTCATCAGCACCTAGCAAAGTCTACCCTCTGCCTGCTGTTGGAGCTCCCGGTCGTAAAGCATCTATGAAAGCCAGCAAAGCGTAATTTGGAAATGTCCTTTCGATGCATTAGGAAATCACCAACAGCTTGTTGGTAGGTTTCAGAACTTCTTAATATGTGTTACACACATATAGCTATGTTGTCTATTTTCATTTTGCCAACTTTAGACCATTCTTAAGCTGTGAATATGTCTTTATCATGTTCCTAAAATTGCATAGAAATTATTGGTCTCATGTTTTAGCCCATAAGTACCATTTATTTTCTTTCGGACAAATCACTCCTTTGGATATGCCAATTTCAAGTTTAGAGTAATAAATTCTTATACAAACTAGGAATTTCTTCTGCTCATGGGAAACACATAACATACTTCTATATTTTGAACCAATAAAAATTTCAGCTGAACTCTCCAACCTGGCATTATAAATATCTTTGTAAAAATTTTTGCATATCTTTAAAGCATTTATCTGCCTTACCCACATTTTATGAGAATTCTCACAACTAGATATGAGCTCCTCTTTTCATCACTTGATCTTTATCAGTTTTAGAGTTTGAAATACACCCTGATGGAAAATGGCCCAGCGGTAGTGACTGAGTTTGATGTTGTTTTATTAATTGAAAGACCTTAGAACTTTGAGAATACATAGGTGGGATAATGTGAGGAAAAAGAATGTATACATGTATGTGTAACTGGGTCACCATGCTGTACAGTACAAAAAAAATAATAATGTATTGGGGAAATTCAAAAAAGAAAGAATATGGTGTTGGGTGGAGGTAGGAGGGAATATAGCAGGTAGGTGATGGAGAAAGTAAAATGTGGGATAATTCTTAATCACTTGCTAGTCCTGAATATTTGGGAGGTATCAGTGGTACAGATTACAACAGGAACAGTAGCATTCTAGGCAGCTGTTAATGAATATCTGTTGTAAAGAAATCTCACTTAACCTTCATAATAACATGACCATCGAAGGAGTATTATCATCCCCAGTTCACAGAAGAAAAACCCGAGGTTTGGAAATATTAATTAACTTACAAAGAACACACTACTCAAGAAAGGCAAGGATAAGTTCAAATCCAGACCTCTCTCATCACCAAATTTAAGCTCATCCCTTTGCAATATACTCCGCTACTAAACTGTAAAAATACAGTACTGTGTAAATCTTGCCAACTATTAAATTTTGTCTACTGCACCGTGCAAGATCACTCTTCATATGTGGCCATCTTTTACTTTTTTTTTCTTCATTTTTCTTTTTTTTTTAATGTCCAAGCTGGCGGCATGAGGAAATTTCCAGGCCAGAGATTGGACCCATACCACAGCAATGATCTGAGCCACTCACTGCCATGACAATGGTGAATCTTTAACCTACGGAGACGCAAGAGAACTCCCATCTATTACATCTTAAAACATTTAATCCATAAAGATTATGTCAGTATCCAGAGATCTTGCTTTGCCCTTGAAATCCAACATCATATGTTTTTTATTCACTTGCTATATTTGTAGAATTTAGGTGGAAAAGATCAAAGGCACATATAGTAAAAAGTGTTTTGGCAAAGGAAAAAGGCTATTTTAAATAAATGTCACCCACTGTGTTTTGTTTTTTAAGTTTTTTTGAAGTATAGTTAATTTACACCCACTTTGTTTTGTTTTTTAGGTTTTTTTGAAGTATAGTTAATTTACAAGTTAATTTTAAATAAATGTCACCCACTTTGTTTTGTTTTTTAAGTTTTTTTGAAGTATAGATAATTTCTGCTGTACAGCAAAGTGACCCAGTCATAGGCATATCCACATATCCACTCTCTCTCGGATTCTTTTCCAACATAGATGACCACAGAATACTGGGTAGAGTTCTCCGCACTATACAGCAGGTTTCTATTGATCAGTCATATTCCACAGACCTCCATGTGCATATGCCAATCCCAGACCCCAAGTCCATCCCTCCCCCCATCTCCTGTCCCTTTTGGTAACTGTAAGTTTTCCAAAGTCTGTGGATCTGTTTCTGTTCTGCAAATAAGTTCATTTATATACTTTTTTGGATTCCACATATAAGTGATGTCCTAAGATGTTTGTCTTTCACTGTCTGACTAGCTTCACTTCGTATGATAGCTTCTAGGTCCATCCATGTTGCTGCAAAGGGCATTTCATTCTTTTTATGGCTGAGTAATATTCCATTGTATATATATGTGCCACATCTTCTTTATCCATTCCTCTTTTGATGGACATTTAGGTTCCTTCTATGTCTTGCCTTTGTAAATAGTGCTGCAGTGAGCATCAGGGTGCATATATCTTTTCGAATTATGGTGTTCTCTGGATAGATGCCCAGGAGTTTGATTGCCGGAGTCTACGTTAATTCTGTTTTTAGTTTTTTGAGGAGCCTCCATAGTGTTTTCCATAGTGGTTGTACCAATTTACATGCCCACCAACAGTGTAGGAGAGTTCCCTTTTCTCCACACCCTCTTCCAGCATTTATTATTGTAGACTTTTCGATGATGGCCGTTTTGGCTGGTGGAAGGTAGTAAGTACCTCATAGTAGTTTTGATTTCCATTTCTCTAATAATTAGTGATGCTGAGCAGCTCCTCATGTGTTTTTTGGTCATCTATATGTCTTCCTTGGAGAAACGTCTATTTAGATCTTTTGCCCACTTTTTATTTATTTATTTTTTTATATTGAGCTACAGGAGGTGTTTATATATTTTGGAGATTAATCCCTTGTCAGTTGCTTCATTTGCAAATATTTTCTCCCATTATGTAGGTTGTCGTTTTGTTTTCTTTATGGTTTCCTTTGCTGTGCAAAGCCTTTTAAGACCTAAATGTAAGACCGTATGCTATGAAACTCTTAGCAGAAAACAGAGGCCAAATGCTCTCTGACATAAACAGCAATATCTTTTCAGACCCACCTCCTAGAGTAATGACAGTAAAAACAAAAATAAAGAAATGGGACCTAGTTAATTATCACTCTTCTTAATCATTCTTTTTTCCTGTGTTTTAAGAGTAAGTATAACTAAATTTTACTAAATAAAGTAATAGTTTGAGAGATTTTCCCCATGGAAACTTTTCAGGAAAGCATCTAACATAACAAGTGGAATAACTTAGTTTTATAACATAGTTTTCAGTTGTAGCCCTATTCTTATTTCAAGCCTAATTGCTAACTGTTCTCAACCTCGAATGTAACCCAGTTGCATAGAAGAGGAAGATAACACAATGTGATCAGCCAGCCATATTTTCCTATATCCTAGACATGCTAAGATTTGAGAAAGTGTTTGCTAAAGTTTTGGAAGGATGGTGGGTCCCCATGACACCCCATTGAAGATGATCCTTATATATAGTTAGGCGGCTGCTGCATTTTCCCATAGAGCTAAGAAATAGATCTTTGTGGAGTTCCTGCCATGGCGCAGTGGATTAAGAACCTGACTACAGCAGCTCAGGTTGCCGTGGAGTCATGGGTTCGATCCCCAGCCCAGTACAGTGGGTTAAAGGATCCAGTGTTGCTGTGGCTCTTGCATGTACCCCAGGTATAGCTCCGTTTCGACTTCTAGCCTAGGAACTTCATATGCCACAGCAGCAGCTGTAAATAGGAAAGAAAGAAAGAAGGAAGGAAGGAAGGAAGGAAGGAAGGAAGGAAGGAAGGAAGGAAGGAAGGAAGAAAAGAAAGAAAGAAAGAAAGAAAGAAAGAAAGAAAGAAAGAAAGAAAGAAAGAAAGAAAGAAAGAAAGAAAGAAAGAAAGAAAAGAAAAGAAAAGAAAAGAAAGAAGGAAGGGGGGAGGGAAGGAAGGAAAAGAAAGAAAGAAAGAAAGAGGGAAGGAAGGAAGGGAAAGAAAGAGAGAAAGAAAGAAAGAGAAGAAGGAAGGAGACACATTACTTCACATCCCTCTTAAGGATATTTTCAGGATATTCTGCCCAATTCTAATTTGAAGAGGCATTCATTAGAAAGCCTAACCTCTCAAGCAAAATGAGCAGAAGATAACCCAAATGGTAATAAGTGAAATATATGACATGTATATTTGTATGTCCTCTTTATATCCAGAGCCATTTGTTTGGGAGGAGAAGGATGTGATTTCTTTCCAGTCTGTGCATCAATGAAAACTCAAGGATTAAAAAAAATCCTCCAATGTACATATCCATTGATCAGATTATTTATCTGCAGAGTATTTTTACTTATACGCATGATACTTGTGACTTGATTCATACTGTCTTAGAATATCTGTTCAGTTGGAGTTCCCTTTGTGGCTCAGTGGCTAACAAATCTGACTAGGAACCATGAGGTTGCGGGTTCAATCCCTGGCCTTGCTCAGTGGGTTAAGGATCTGGCGTTGCCGTGAGCTGTGGTGTAGGTTGCTGACACGGCTCAGATCCCGCATTGCTGTGGCCCTGGTGTAGGCCAGTGGCTACAGCTCCAGTTAGACCCCTGGCCTGAAAAATCTCCATATGCCACGGGAACAGCCCTAGAAAAGCCAAAAAAAAAAAAAAAGTTCAGTTATTTTGTACTGAGAACCTAACATTAGCGTAGAGACCATGATATTAACTCAGGTAACATTTTGTTCACAAAATAGTAAAATAAAAGTGCACACGTTGATAGTAACACATGTCATGCCAGTCAGAGTATTGACATATAGTCCTGTTGAGCGCTGTGTATTTAGAAAGCAAAGAGAATATTCAGATAATAGCAGAAAAGACTCTTTAGATGTGTACTCATTTAAATAATTTTCTTCTTTGATCAGCGGACGATAACTACACTCTTCTGCACGGCACACAAACCATGCACAGGGGCGAAGAGACCGACGGCTGGATACGCGTCGACGGCTTGGTTCCTTTCACTAACTATACTGTCCAAGTGAATGTTTCCAACAGCCAAGGCAGCCTGATAAGTGACCCCGTAATGATTGCAATGCCGCCAGGGGGTAAGTCCTTGCACAGCACTGGCTGTCTAAATGTATGTAAACGCCCCAGAACCAAGTCTCCATGGAACACCTGGCTTATTGTTAGAATTATTATTATTTTTTTTTGCAACTTCTCAGTTGTGTTTCTGGTTGTTTGGGTGGTGGTTGTGTTTTATGGAGACCCTTTTATTGACATCGTTTGATGGAGACCACTTTTTCATCTCACGCTGCGTCTGTGTCTTGGTGTGTGTGTATACGTACATACAGCTCTTGCTTTATGCATGTTGGGAAGACTGGGAAATGCTTTTTTGTCTGAGACTTCATTGAGAGTCAAAATTTATATTTTCAATTTGAGCTTTAGTTTTCTCCTACAAGTGGTTGTTTGTCCTGTGTTTTTCTGAGACTGGTTTACATGTGTATCTCAGACATTCATCTGACGAACAAAGGAGGGGCAGTTGAATAGGAAAACTCTATTCACACCACTAGAAAAATACCTTTAAATTCCAGGTCCTAACGCTTAGAGCTCAATAGCCGTCACTTTCATATGTAGAATGTGACACAATCTGGCTATTTTTAAACCTTTCTATAAAAACAGACTGACTCAACGATTTAGAATTATTACTGTTATCTGCAATCAAGTCCACTTTGGTTTTCACTGTTTGTGGGAACTAACTGCTAAGACCAAAACCCTCCCTGAGATTGATATGTACAGCCTCGGAAGAGAAATCACACCTCAAAATAACGACAGTATGGTTCTCAACTGAATGTTTAGAAATGTATGTTTTCTGAAAATACTAAAGGAAAAGGACCCCAGGACACTCAGCATCTGCTTGTAGCCCAGCTTCAGGCATTGGTGTGTTACGGGTGGGCGGGTGATCTCACTGTCTTATTTAGGGCAACAAGCTACAGAAGTTCCTGTCTGGTCACAAAGGGTATAAATAAGAGCCACAGGAGTTCCTGTGTGGCTCAGTGGTTAACGAACCCGACTAGCATCCATGAGGAGGCTAGTTCGATCCCTGACCTCGCTCAGTGGGTTAAGGATCCAGCATTGCCTTGAGCCGTGGTGTAGGTTGTGGATGTGGCTCAGATCCCAAGCTGCTGTGACTGTGGTGTATGCCGGCAGCTGTAGCTCCAATTGGACCCCTAGCTTGGGAGTGGGGCCCTAAAAAGACAAAAATAAAATAAAATAAAATAAAATAAATAAGAGCAACAAAGATCTTATTACCAGAGGAAAATAAGGGTTGATCTACAATTTGGAACCCCTCTTCAAGGGAAAATTCACTGCTTGCTGTGTCATAAAAACTACTCACTGTTATGTACCTTTCATGACAACATATGAGTGGATGTTCATGAAAACACTAGAAACTCTAAATGGCAGAAGCCACATTGCATAAGAAAGGAATGCTTAAAAGAAATGTTTAGAGCTGATCAACTCAATTGCATATTTTATGAACTTACAATAGAAAATTAAATCCAGGTTGGTGCCTCTTTAAGGACTGAGACCAACAGAGTTCCCTGGTGGCCTGGTGATGAAGGATCTGGCATTGTCACTGCTGTAGCTCAGGTGTGCTTCCTGACCCTGGAACTTCTGCATGTGGTGGGCATGGTCAAAAAAAAAAAAAAAGAAAGAAAGAAAGAAAGAAAAAAAAAGCATTCAGACTAAAAACTGAAACCAAAACAAAAGAAAGCTTAGGTATTCATATCTTCCTTTTTCACTCTAACCCCGTCCACTGGAAGGGATCAAAAAAACCTGCGATGACTATACCTTCAGCATTTAATTCCCTTCATTCACATGTAGATAATAAAGAGTCATTAGTGCTTTAATGGAGATTTTTCAGTAACATTTTCTTAACAGAATATGTGGAACATTGGAGGAGTCACAGGTTCGTTTTTTGACATTTACATTGATTTAGCTGGTTGGTTATATATAGCAATTTGCACTGTATTCATAAAGGGATTAATTAAATTCATTGCCCGTATGTTTAGGAGTGTATGGTCAAATAATTTATAATGCAGTGCGTGCATATCTGCGATTTGGTTAAATAGAGCAAGCTCCCGTTGCTCCCTCAGCTGTGCCTATATCTGTCAGTGGGAGAGTAGAAGGCTTCGTACTATGCAAACAGGAGGAAACGAAATATTGTTTTTTGGTGGCGCAGTCAGACCGGAGTCAGCTGTGGATCTTGTCTTCATTTCTGCTCGAGAGGCTTGTCCAGGTCATTGCCGTGATGTTCTAGAAGCCCACACTCCCTGGGCGCATGGGCTTTATTCACTTCATGCACTCAGAAATCCAGACTTTGGGAAATGTCCCTTCACCAAAAAGAAGAGGAAAATGTCTTCAAAGACAGACCGTGACTCCTCAAGTTTATTACAGCCATTAGGACAAACTTCTTTCATCATTAGATTGTTGTTGATTACAATTAGGAAACTTATAGCTTTGAAATGATCTTTTTTATGACCTTGTGGCAGTTTAAAGGTGATACCTCATTGATTAAATAGGTTTTAGTTCATGCTTCCTTTTACTTAATGATCTGAAAACATATTATCCTGATTTACACATAAAATCATGCTGAAAAGCATGTGGCATTCACTAGAATATGTGTGTTTAAGTAGAATTAAATTAGGACAGAGAGTTATTAAAGAAATCTTCCATGCCTTTGTCCAGTGAACTGTGTTTCATACCGAAATGAATAATAAATGAACCGGTGTCTAGAAGTGAAGCAACTTACAGGCAGAGAAGGTTCTCTATGCTGTTTCCTTTTCCATTATGTTTGGATCGTTATCATTATTGTCGTTTCCTTGATTTCAATATTAGATCTCTTTTATGGTGATATTAAATTCCTTCTTTCAATGCTGTATTATGCGAGATTTGTAACAATAACTTTGAAAATATAAGAATAGAAAGTTCGGGCAAAACAGAGATGCGAATTTTTTTTTTTTTTCTTTATCCAGTGTTTGCTATCAAATGTGCTCTGGAAACTCCCCTTTACCCCCTTGCTCTGGCCGAGTCCTGCTCATTTTGTAGGGTGCAGCTTGGAAGTTGATCCATCAGAAAGTCCTCTTTTACCAACCAAAGCTGAGATAGAGCCTGTCTGTATCCCAGAGTCGAGTCCCATTATGAGGAAATTGCCTGTCTCATCTGACGGTGTCACAATCACGGGTGATAAGACCCTGCACAGCAGGGACCCTTTCTTTTTCACATTTGTATCATCAGTGCCTAGACCAAACCTGACACATGGTAAGGTGCATAATGAATAATCGGTGAGTGAATGAATAAATAAATAAATCAGTCGGGCTCGCTTAATTACCAGTTTTGAGGTGTAAGCTGATCAGTGCTCGGGACGACTCAGGCTTCCTCTTCTGCCGGGGCAACCATATATTGTAGCCAGCTGGGACAGTGTGACCTCTTCTGTCCCCTGTGGTCCAGTGCAAGAAGGTTGTGGTCATACAGATGCGATTGGGGGTCCAGATGGTAAGGAGAGTGGCAGTACTGGAAGTAAGGAATATTCTCAGATCTCACTCACTCATCCCTCTGGGTCCTTGTGTGCGGTAGTTCCTTCGCCTAAGGAAACTTAGGGTAGAAGACGATGGTCCATGCAGGAATTTGGAAGATGATGCTGAACTCGGGTCAGGCTGCTCACGGCTCCATACTCAAGAGAGGCCAATGTTGGTAGAGAGGAAAGTGTGCTTGTCATCAGAAGGCTGGCCAGCTGGGGCGATGGGGGGCTCAGTGTCCCCTAAAAACCACCTCTGAAGGTTCTGCGTGGCCTTGAAAGTTTTTAAAGGTATAAAAGGAAAGCAACCACAGTTACTCATCGAGCCGGGGGTTCAGGGTTGTCCTCATCCCCCGCTGTGTGCAGGCTTGTGGACTCCTTGTGATCTTGCTTTAGATGTTCCTGCTCACACAGTTTGGTCAGGAGATGACCGAAGGGGAAGCAAGGGAAGAGGTCACCCGATCACCTGTCAACTTCTTATTCTTCATCTCTACATCTTTGATCTACAGGAAAAAAACCAACCTGTTACACAAGATACTGTGTGATCCAAAGATGTGAAAGGGGAGTTCCCATTTTGGCTCCGCGGGTTAAGAACCCAGCGCAGTGTCAGTGAGGGTGAGGACGTGGATTTGATCCCTGGCCTCGCTCAGAGGGTCAAGTGGGCATTGCCGGGAGCTGTGGCGTAGGTCACAGATTCGGCTCGGATCTGGTGTTGCTGTGGCTGTGCTGTAGGCTGGTAGCTGCAGATCCGATGGGACCCCTAGCCTGAGAACTTCCATATGCCACAGGTAAGGCCATAAAAGAAAAAAAAAAAAAAAGGATCTGAAAGTGCACTAGGGCCTGAGATGAGTAGAGCACTGGGGAGCCTGGTTTAAAGTGAGTGACCAGACAAAAGGGGCCTCCTGAAGAGAGCTCTTTCCTCCAAAAGCTTCTTACAAATGGAGAGGTTAGGGGGCATTTTACCCCCATACATTCTCTTTTCCTTAATGGTTATGAAATAACCTATTTGATGCTAAGTTTCTCTTTTTTTTTCTAATGAGAAAAATTATGATTAATGTGCAGTTTTGAGTATGCCAATTATATCGAAATAAAGCTGGGGGGGAAAAACATCAAATAACATCTAATTTCAAACCCTTTTTATTTCTATCAGATCTTCCTGTTTCATTACTGTTATTTAATAAAAATCTTATGAAAAAAATAAAACTTTTAACTTTGACCAAAGAAAAGAAAAACATGATTAAACAATATGATAAACTCAGGCTTTTGTATTTCCCACCGTTACTGTATTTTTAGGTTGTTTGTAAAAACCTAATGCTCAGCGTTACCACTAAGATACTCTCAGAAATAAAGCGTGTACTTAATCTGAGCTCTTGACTAGCATTATAGTACAAGTTCAAGAGTTCTAGGAAAGAAGGAAAGAAATAAAAACAGAATCCAAATGTTCATCCATAAATATGAAACTTACTTATGACCTTTGTCCCTTCAAGGTCCGGAGTTACTAATGGGGTTAGGGTTTCAACTCTTAATGGGGCTCGGTGCATTAGTGTTTTGTATGCATGGAATTCAGCATTCAGTTTAATAAGTGGTTGACATTGGTGATGTCCCTTAATTTGCTTAAATCTAATTGGCTCTTTTATCAGTCAAACCTGTATGGATTGGCAATTGATCAGAAAGGGTCAGCCATGACTCTGCATGTAGTTAAGCCATGGAACCACCGGTTAAAGTCTCAAGACAATAAGCCACGGAAGAACAAATGAGCTTAGAGGAGGAAGGCAAAGAAGCTTAGAAGTTTTGCAGGATCTTCAAGTTCAGAACAAAGGCATTATCGAGTATATAAATTTTAAATACACTGCATTTTGCCTCTAGACTGAAACCTTTTTTTTCCAGATGAACTGAAATCTTGTCTGAAACTGTCTTTGTTACATCAAAGAGCTACTCAGAAAGCTAAAAGAGACAGAAGGAGCATAAAAGGGCATAGTTTAAAATGATTAGTGACAAATTCCATACTGACGCGCTAGAAACAGATTTTTTATGAAAGTTTTCTGTTTTTTCCAAAAGAAATAATTTTGTTCTACCTATCTTCTTCTGAACTGCTTTATTGTAACAGTAAAAGGAACGCGGAGCTACCTTAGTTTGCGAATTTGATCCAGTTTTCCATGACAGTAAATAATTTGTCCTTTAGATGTTAAAAGTGATGAGGATTATTATCATCTACAAACCTACGAAAAATACGGGGCTTGAGGAATGGATTCCTTTTCCAAAGGTGTGATATTAGAAAAGCAAACATTGAGAAAGGCAAGTGGTTTGGAGTGGTTCATTCTGCAATTTATTTTAGATTGCCTTTCTTTGTCTTGACCTCCCCGCAACTTAAAACATCAGTGAAAGAACAGGATTGAAATCCATCTGGAATGAACACTGAGGCACATTGTAAAGGTGTAGATTTTGGAATCCTACACACCTAGATTTGACTCCCTTTAGTTTGCTCACTGGCTGAATGACAATGAGCAAATCCACAGACATATCTGAGCCTCAGTTTGTTCTTCTGTTAAACTGGCCTGATGATAATTACCACCTGACAGAGGGTTAAACAATATACGTGTAGGTAACATGCTTAGCACAGTGCCTGTCTTGATAAACATTTGGTGCTTGCTATTTTCTTTGTTCTGTTTTTTTTTTTTTTTTTTTTTTTTTTTTTTTTACTAAGACTCATTCCTGGAAACTTGCAATACTGTGATTTAAAATAAGAAATATATAGGAGTTCCCACTGTGGCTCAGCAGGTAACAAACCCACCTAGTATCCATGAGGATGTGGGTTCAACCCCTGGCCCTGATCAGTGGGTTATGGATCCCGAGTTGCTGCAAGCTGGGGTGTACTTCATAGTCACAGCTCAGATCTGGCGTTGCTGTGGCTGTGGTGTAGCCTTGCAGCCACAGCTCAGATTTGACTCCTAGCCTGGGAACATCCATATGCAGCAGGTCTGTCCCTAAAAAAGCCAAAAAAAAAGGAAAAAAGAAAGAAATATATAGGTAATCTTTGTCCCAGTATCTGGCACAGAGCTCCTAAGCCCTTTGGAATTTCCTAAGCAAAGGGAGCTATTTAACAGTCTTTTGTTATGTTGCTGAGATGACTTTTGGAAACACCCAAGGAGGGAGCTGCTGGGAAAGCCAACCAGGTGATGAGAAGGTTGGAATTTGCAATCCCACCCACTCCTGATCTCCTGGGAACAGGAAGGAATTTGAGATTGATTTCAGGCACAAATGGCCAGTGAGTCAATGGATCATGCCTCTGTAATGAAGCCTCCATAAAAACCCAAAAGGATGGGGTTTGGAGAGCTTGCAGACTGGTAAACACATGGATACTGGGGAGACAGGTAAGTTCAGATAGGAAACAGAAGCTCCGTGCCCTTCCCACATTCCTTGCCCTGTGCATGTCTTCCATCTGGCTATTCTTGAGTTACAGCCTTTGTAATTCATCAGTGACTTAGTAAGTTAATGGATTCTCTGAGTTCTGTGAGCCATTGCAGTGAAGTAAGAGAACCCAAAAAGGGGCTTGTGGGAACGTCTGATGTATAGCCCGTTGGTCAGAAGCACAGGTAACCCCCTGGACTTGCTAGCAGCATCCAGAGTGGAGGGGCTCCTTGGAACCCCCCATTTAGACAGAAGCACCGGTAGCAATCTAGTCTTGTGAATGGCATTGGGGTGGCGTGGTGGACAGGGGGCCTGGAAGTGGACAGCATGTGGGACTGAAACCTTCCCCTGGGGAATCTGATGCTTTCTCCAGGTAGAGAGTGTCCAGTCTTGAGTTGAATTGTTGGACTCCCGGCTGGTGTCCAAAGCTTTGCTTAGTAGCACAGGGAAACCCCTCACCCCTCCATATACATTGGAGTTGGCTGTACGGAACCCTTTACCTTTGAAGGCTGGATAATGCCCGTGAGAGAGGGCGAGTCAAAATTAGAATCTTTCACACATGCTGGGGAGACGAGGCTGGCCTTGTCCTGCTGCATCTCTGTCCCTTCCTACCTGTACCCCTTCAAGGGTGGACATAATACGGCCTGGCCAGTAGCCCTGCTCAGGGAGGGTTGTGACGGGGATTGGATGAAGAAGCAGGAAGGATGAGACGTGATTTCCCTTTTAAATAATTAAAAGGGAATAATTTAAATATCTCCCTCCATGACCTCCAGATCATAATATTCAGATGATTTGTACATCAAACTCTCCCTGCTTATCTTGGGATTTCAATGGGCAGAAAAAGAGCACGTTTTTCCTTAATAGATTTCTCTTCTGTATTCATACTGAGCCACTTGTTAAATGCAATTGTGGTGATTGTTTCATTTCCATGATAATGTATATTTTTATTCATAAATAGATGCTTTTTTACCTTTGTTAAGGCTAACCCAAAGAGAGGAATTTTAATTCTTTGCCAAATGTTTTTTTCACCTTCTTCTAACTTTCCTCGAATACATATTTTTTAAAAAGTTAAATCTCGGAATTGAAAGTCTCTTTCATTTTTCACAATGCAAAAGCATGGTAGTTATTCAGACAGTGCACTTTGGAATAACTAAATGAAATGTTTTTTAAAATACAACATAATTTGTGCTTTTTAAAATACAGCATAATTTTTGCCCAATAATATTGCTCAAAGAATAATATGTTTGCTTTTTAAAATACAACATTATAATTTTTTACCCAGTAATATTGCTCAAAGAATGTTACCCATTGATTTTTCATAGATCGAACTATAGAATTACTTTTTTTTTTCTTTTTAGATTTTAAGAGACTGGCATTCTCTTTCTGTAATCTATTACCATGCACCCAAATCACCTCAAAACTTAGCCAATTTAATACAACTTGCTTTATTATTTCTTACGATTATAGGAGTTACCAGTTTGGGAAAATACAACTAAGTCTACTGGTGGCCACAAAAAAATTTTGCCTTTGGACTAGAATGGTGGACAGTCCATCTTGGTATGTTACTGAAAAATGGAAGTGGTTTTGTATTACTCTAGCAAGTCAGTGAAGAGTATGTGGGTCAAGAGAGGGCCTTCTACCAGAAGGAAAAGGAAATGTTTTAAAGGAAGCAGAATGATGACCTGCTCTAGGAGGGGCGGGACCATGCTATCAAATCCTTCTTCTCTCAGGTTAAGTGGTACAATAGCTCCGCCTTAGAAAGAAAAAAAGAAACAATCAATCATTTATTATAGCCTTCAATTGATTAGGAACTGAGTCTGAGACTTTTGGCTTGACTTGCGTGGTGAACTTATTTTTCTCCTTCAGTTTCTCTAGAAAAGAACTGCATTTTCTTTCCTTTTTCCTCATCTCACTGGAAAACCCTAAGACTAAGAGGAGTGGGCTGTAGGCAGTGCTATGGACCAAGCATACCATCTTAGGACAGGATGGCCGAGGGAATTTGGAATGGCTAGAAGCTCGAAAAGCATGGGATTTCCTGATGTGGCTCAGCAGTAGCGAGCCTGACTAGAATCCCTGAGGATGCAAGTTCCATCCCTGGCCTCGCTCAGTGGGTTAAGGATCTGGCAATGCCGTGAACTGTGGTGTAGGTCACAGATGTGGCTTGTCTGGCTTGGCTGTGGCTGTGGCATAGGCTGGCAGCTGCAGTTCCAATTTGACTCCTACCCTGGGAACTGCAATATGCTGCAGGTGCAGCCCTAAAAAGAAAAAAAAAAAAAAAAGCTCAAAGAGCAGAAATCGATAAAATAATAATAATAATAATAATAATAATAATAATAATAATAATAATAATGTTTGCACATTCAAGCTTCATTTTATTTTATACTTCCAGGAGCTATAACAATGAGAATTGTAAAATATTTAAAAATCTATTCAGTGCAGGAGTTCCCATGGTGGTGCAGTGGAAACGAATCTAGGAACCGTAAGGTTGCGGGTTCAATCCCTGGCCTCGCTCAGTGGGTTAAGGATCTGGCATTGCTGCGAGCTGTGGTATAGGTCTCAGACACAACCTGGATCTGGTGTTGCTGTGGCTGTGGCATGTAGGTGGGCAAACGTAGCTCCGATTAGACCCCTAGCCTGGGAACCTCCACAAGCTGCAGGTGCGGCCCTAAAAAAAAAAAAAAATCTATTCAGTACAATGTCAAGATGCTATTATTTTGTTGTTTTTTTATGAAATTAATATTCTTAAAAAATGTAAAAGTTAGCTTGCCGTATACAAATATATATTCCACCAGCATGTGTTTTCCATTTTTTATCTGCTATAAATCCCCTTGAAATTATTTGCAAGATGTAAGTTGAAGCTTCAAGGTGCAAGTGGCCACAAGATACTTAAAAATGGAAAGAATGCAAAAGACTCTAAATTAAAAAAAAAAAAAAAGCTGCAGGCTAGAAAAAAGACTAAGATGGTACATTACCTTATTCAGAGGGTAGAAGGAAAGATGAGTTTGGCTGCCTTTTACGATGTGAAAGCCACAGTGAAGATATAGGATCAATCGGGAGGAATAGCATCCTTTAAAACAACAGCATTGTCCTGCATAAACACATTGTTCATCTTTACCTTCCGCATATTAAAGGCTCCAGGATTTGTATTGCATCCAGTTCATATGAATCTTTAGAATAGCTGCACACAATGGTTTACTTCTGTGTATGTCTTCCAAATGCGCTGCTATTTTTCCCCTGGAAAAATCAACCCATTCAGAGTAATAAGGTAGGCAAATTTAATGAATAAAAAGTATTTAAATTCTTAATAAAATAAATGGTATGCTCTGGCAACACACAGAGGGCCATTTAGGTTAACCAGCGCTTTCTCCCCAGTACGTTATGAGAATAAAACCGAGGCATTTATGACTGTCTGAAACACGCTCTCAATCCCTTTATGAAAAACCTTCCCTTCACCTTCTTAGAATCGATAGTTTATTTATCCTGCTCTGTATGTTTGTGTTTGTAAAATTACCTAAGCCAACGAGAAGGAAGGATACATTTCTATTTTATAACTTGGGAAATTTTCATATTCACCATCTTGACAATGAACTTCCTGCTTATAAAAACACTTTAGAAAGAGACTAACTTCTGAGCTGTGAAGAAGACAGGAGGGAACTTTGAAGTGTGCTTACCATGGACTCAAGAAGCCTCCAGCAAAGGGCTGCCAGCTTCCCACATTTGCATACTCTCCTGTGGTTTGTGTAGAAACACACAGGCCCACACACACAATTAAGTACCATCTTTAGAGCATCCTGGGGCAAGAGAGAGACCCCCTAAAAAAAAAAAATTAATCACACTTCTCCTACTTTACCAGGGGAGAGGGGTAGGAAATATGGTCCCTTTAAGTTCCATTGATATTGAAAAGTTACATTTTTAAAAAGAAGAAGTGCAATTCCCCTTTCTGTTTTTTTTATCTTAGAATAAAGGTTTATCTATAACTTTAAGGTTAAAAAAAATCATGTGTGGCTGACTGGCTGTGCAGTTTGAAAGCATCTTGAAGTTTCATTTGAATTCTCATAGTGCCCTGAAGAAATGCTTGCTTTATTTTTTAAAAAAATAATTTCTTATTCTTTCCTTTTTCTTTTGTTATCAAAGATGGACTCTATGTCTCACTTGCATAAAATTCTGTGAGCATTTACCTGTCTGCATAAATCTGGTACAAAAATGAGACAAGTTCTTAATACGTGTTACGTCCTTAGGAGATCCTTTTTTCAATCTCTTTTCATGAAGAACTTTGAGAAGACCCTTACTGTATTTCTATAAAGAGACACGACTCACCCAGAGTCTAAAGATTCTGCAGAAACTTAATTAAGAATATATTGTGACAACAGTGGGCAAAGAGCCACTGTGCTGTTCGGGAGCATTAATTAATTGGGATGAATGAAAGTAGAAATGTGAGGGTAGCTACTGCATAGTTTTTGAGAGCATTCTTTCTCTTTTCACTTTGATGATCATTTTAGAACTTATACCATCTTGCATTTTTGTCTCAATATTTCATATGCGTGTATCATGCTTATCTGCTCCAAGTATAAATTCATGGTGAGGACAGAATGAAAGGAGCAGCAGTGATGGACGGAGGGCTCGTGGTTGATTGCCTTTCTCTTTCTCTCTGTCTCCTTCCCTCCATCCTTCTTTTCCTCCTTCTTTCCTCCATCCCTTCCTCCCTCCCTCCGTCCCTCCCTCCATCCTTCTTTCCTTCCTGCCTTTCCTTTTCTTCTTTTCCTTCGTTCCCTCCTTCATTCCGTCTCTCCCTCCCTCCCTCATCCCTCTCCTTATTCACCTTGGCTCTAAAGCACATTCTAGTAAATCAGTGAACTTGCCCTCCTGCACCCAGTGGGTGACAGTCGTCTTGTGTTATCTTTGCATCCAACGGGCCATCACCCTTTCCATTGCCCTCTGACTGCCTTGGTCCAGTTTCCCTCTGGGCACCTGGACCCTCCCAGGCTCAGAGCACTGCAGCCTCCTGACCACAGAAGTTTCTTCAGGAATTGTAGATATTCCAGTCAGAGTCAACGAGATGCCGTGTAGCCAACGGAAGCACAGGTCATGCTCTGGGCTTTAACTTGGAATTCAGTTGAATCTGGCCAAATCGTAGTGCCCTTCAAAGGGTCTGAGAAGGTCACCCACATGGAAGAAAGCCAAGCAGATCTGAGAGAGCGAGGTAGACTGGATTCTGGTGAGGTCATTTGATCCCGTGAATCCAGCTCTGCCTAAAATCGTCTTTTTGCCTGGATTGGTCTGTTATGGAAGCCAACCTCTTTTACTACGTAAGCCTGTGTGTGCTAGGTTTTCTGCCACTTGAAAATAAAAGAGTTTAAACTAAACGATGTTTGAAAGAAAAAACAGCAGTGAGCTTTAGAGAGGCCATATAACTTCTTGAAAATCATACCTAAGTGTTTGCTTTTGTTTGAGCTCCAGTGTGGAGACCTCAGAAAGCAAACCTGATAGGAAATGGTGACCTTGGGTGACCAAACTGCTGACCCCACGCTGAAGGTGCCCTCTGAGCCTCTTCCTTGGACCATCTTCTAGACCCTTCTCTTCTGCTCTCAGCTCTAGCAACACTTCTTTCCCCCATTGGCTCTTTGGGCTGATTGAAGAAACTTCACTGGGCTAAGATGCAGGCTTCTCATCTCGGAAGCGGCGGACTTGACCTCGATCAGTGGTTCCCGCGTCGTGATCCCAGACCAGGAGTAGGACCAGCAGCGTTTCCTGGGAACTTGTTTCAAATGCAGATCTGGAGCCCTGCCTTCAACCTACTGAATCAGAAATTCTTAGGGTGGGGCCAGTCTGCATTTTAGGAGGGGCCCCCACCTCGGGTTGTTCGCATGCCTGAGTTTGAAAACCACCGCACTGGGTCACCTTTAAAATATCTTCACATAAAAAATACTACTTCATCTGCGACTCCATGGCACACTTCTAATTTGGCACAGAGTCTCCGGATTAGCCAGGGTGGAACAGACCCTGACCCTCAACCTGTCTTTGACTCTGGAAAGTTCCATGTTTCAGGACCAGAGGCTTTTCTAATGGGGTTGGGGGGCGGGGGGGTGCTGGCCTATTGCCCCCCGTCTCCCTGAAGGGAGCAGGAAGAGGTACCACAGAAAACCAGTGCCAGGTGCTGGGTCCTATCTGTGGCCCAAAAGCCGTGTGGCGTTTTGTGCACTGAGGGGTTCTCATCAGCCCTACTGTGAAGACACAGGCAGCTGGCCTTCCCCTGCTCTTCAGTCTCCTCACAGCACATCTGTCGTAAGGAGGGGTCCGCGTGACTCTCCTCCCTCTGGGGCGTTTTCTCTGATGAGTGTCGGGGGCTGCGCCTCCTCTGTGGGACTTTGAGCTGTGTTTCCTCAGGTCCGTTACATCTTTATCCAGGGTTTGCTGGTTATCAGACCTCCTACTTAAGATTTTTTCCTTCAAGAAAGTCACTAACACAACCCCTGAAGTCATTTTTCAGGTGCCTGGAGAACAATTAAGATAGTTCATCTTTTTTTTTGTCTTTTTTTGTCTTTTTGCCTTTCTTGGGCCGCTCCCGCGGCATATGGAGGTTCCCAGGCTAGGAGTCGAATCGGAGCTGTAGCCCCCGGCCTACACCACAGCCACAGCAACATGGGATCTGAGCCACATCTGCAAACTACACCACAGCTCAGGGCAACACCGGATCCCTAATGCACTGAGCAGGCCAGGGATCGAACCCGCAACCTCATGGTTCCTCATCGGATTCGTTAACCACTGAGCCACAACAGGAACTCCAAGATATTTCATCTTTTTTTGATAAAAATAATTTTCTTGGATGTAGTGATTATTTACACTTAGATAGCACTTGCTATGTGCAGGTATTGTTTTACATATATTAGCTCATCTATGTCTTGCAAATTCTACAAAAAGCCATTATTATCCCTGTTTATGCATGAGGAAGCTGAGGGAAAGCGATTGGCTTGCAAAAGTTCCTTAAGGTCATGCAACTAGTAAATGGCAGAAACTGTATTCGAATCTAGAGACGGGTTGCAGAAACCCGGTTCTGAAACCATTGCTCTCTTACTTACTTGCAACACTTTCCCCTGACCCTTCATAGCTTCTTTGACTGGCAGTAGCACAGATCCCAAGCCCCGAGAGTCAGCAAGAGTCTGGAAATGTGACTTGATTCTACAGGGATGCCGGATATAATTTCCACGGTATTGTTTGCTCGAAACATCAGGTGTTCAAAACGCGTTGCCCAGGAACCAGAGGGCTGTTCTCCCTCAGCTTCATGACCCACAGTCTTAAAGTGACCATCGAAGGCGAAGAAAGAAATTCAGTTAAAACAGATATTTTGATAGCCTTACAAAGAAGCACGAAGCAGAAACAATATTATGGAGTCCACGTTCTGTGTGCAGACGGCCAGTACAGGCCTTGGGACCATCCTTTCCCAGCATGTGAATAGTAATACTTATGGCCCACCAAGTATTTCGACTAACTTCTTTTATCCTCACCATGAATTTATACCTAAGATAAACTCTAGTTAGTAAAGGAGACTATTAACATAACCTCATATTTATCTATGGAGGAGTAAAGACTCATTTAACTTTTCTGATGATTTTTCTGAATTTTTAGCTCCCACGTCACATGAATTATAGTGTACACGTCTTTCTTTGGCATATAATAGAAAATTTAAAATTTCAGATTTAGCTGAAGCTGTTGCTGAGGCGTTTGTGTGGGTGGACAACAGGGATCTCATTAGAACCCTGTGCAAATACGTTTACCCAAACACGAGCATGTTCAAAATGGTGTCATTTTTGCTACCGACGACACTGTCTTCTCTTTGGCCCTGTGTTCAACTTGAATTTCGATATATCACGGGAAAGGAAGAGATGTGATCTTCTGACTGTACATAATTTGCACTCCTGTAAAGAGCGTCTTGATTTATCTAATAACGTTAATTTTGGGCAAATTTTAAAGATTCCTTGAAAGAGAACAAGAAAACTATCTGTTAAAAAAAAAAAAAAGGAATGAATGAATGACGGATGGATCCTTTCGTCCCCAGACGAAAACAATTTTTGATGGACATCAGTCGGATGAGGACACTTGGTCCCACGTGGGAGAGTGGAGAACGCAGGTGTGTGAACCGTGAGCTTGCAGGGCAGTGGTTCCCTGGAGAGTGACAGGCATAGCCATCTGTCCCTTCTGGGGTCACCAGAAAGGAGGACCGCTTTCCTCCTCACCGTCTGAGGTTGAGAGCATATCCATCAAAGAGGGCTTGAATCCTGTTCGTGTGTTTGACTCTGTTGATCAAGGACGCATGTGTCTCCAACTGCGCATTTGTTAAGCACCTTGACTGCAGTATCCCTCAGACTGACTTTGAACTTCACCACCACCCGCCACCCCCAGCATTTCCATTTATTGATCATGTGACCTCCGGAGAGGTCTTCCTTCCCAGGTCTCAGTTTGTTCCTCTGGAAAGGGAACACATATGTGGTTTGTGATCCCATAACCATCCTCAGTGGGGTTTGGCAGGGAGGGGAATCATGCCCTGGGAAGTTCAGCTGGCACAGAAATAGGGGCCTGACTGTTTGTTTAAAGAGTAGAAAGCACTGCTATTCCCACTGTGGCCCCTTGGTTTAAGAGCCCAACATAGTGTCCATGAGGATGCAGATTCCATTCCTGGCTCCTTCGTGGGTTAAGGATCCAGCGCTGCTACAAGCTGCAGCTGTAGGTTACAGATGCAGCTTGGATGGGAAGCGGCTGTGGCCGGCAGCTGCAGCTCTGATTTGACCCCTGGCCAGGGAGCTTTCATATGCCAAAGGTGCAGCCATTGGAAAAAAAAAAAAAAAAAAAAAAAGGAAGCATGATGTGTAGTAACCACAACATCTACATGCATTATCTTGATTTAGACTGAAGATTAAACCAACCCCCAAACATCTAAATGCTTGTTCTCCTAGATGCTTCCAACACTTGCCTCTGAAAGCTGCAAGGAAGGGAAGAGTGGACGGGTTGTGGTACATTAAATTATGAGTGAGCACTAATTTAGGGATCAGAGATGCTCTCGGGAGTATCACTCCACCGGGAGGAAACGCTTCACCGTCTCCTTCTGTCTCCTGTATTTGTACTCGCTGTCTCGAAACCTCCTTCCCCACACTTTCGAATCTTGATGTTTAATTTAACACAGAGGTCTTTGAGAAGCCCAACGGGGGGTTGTTCCTGATCGTTCTGGCAAAGAGGAAATTGAAATGTACATGTTTTTTTTTTCTCCTTTATCAAAGACAGGCAAGAATCTAAGCTGACATTTTATATCAAATGAATTATGAACTGTGTACTTTGTACCTAAGGGAACAACAACTAAATTAGAGTTTAAGATTTAAAAAAAAAAAGAGAGACAAAAATAGGTTGTTAATAAAACATACAGTAATTTCTGCTATTCTGTGTGATGGTGACATGGCCAAACACAGTCCTTGGAGAACCAGTGAATGAATGCCGCCTGTTCTGAGATCTTTACGATTTAAATAGATTTGAGAAATGTTCTCAGAAAGGATTAGACCTAAATTTCATCTCAGGTGGCTAGGCGATAAGATCAGTGAACCTTTCTTGGTCATCAAAGTTAACCGTAAACTTTTTGTCAGTCCTTCCTTTCTTAGCCAAAATAATAGTCATAATAATAATAACAACATTTGTAAATTCTAATTTCCTGAGAACACATGAGATTAAAAGCTGCTTGACTGCGAGTTCCCATGGTGGCTCAGTGGGTTGAGGACCCGACATTGTCTCCATGGGGATATGGGTTCAATCCCTGACCTCACTCAGTGGGTTAAGGATCCAGAGCTGCCACAAGCTGTGGTGAAGGTCGCAGATGCCACTCAGATCCCGAGTTTCTGTGGCTGTGGTGTAGTCCTGCAGCTGCGACTCCAGTTCGATCCCTAGCCCAGGAACTTCAGTATGGCACAGGTGCAGCAGTAAAAAGAAGAAGAAGAAAAAAAAAAGTTGCTTGGAGGAAAAAACTATGTACAGGGTAAGAAAGATTATCACACAAGAACCGTATTCTCTCTCTCCTCTGTTTTTCTGTAACTCCCACACACAGGGACACACTCACACACAAGCAAATTACCCTGGTGATTATGAGCATGAGTTCTGAAATAAACCAGACTGGGTTCCAGTTAAGAAATTAAGTCATACAGTCAAGCATGCTTTGCCTCATTTTTGTCTTTCCATAAAGTGGTAGAAGTGGCAGTACGTACCTCATGAGTTTGACACTGAGAGAATTATGAACGGTAAATGCATGCAAAGAACGTAACACAATGCTGGTCACTGGTAAGTGTGTGCCACTTTGCAAAGGCATAGCCTCCCACCAGATGTGACGAGACTGCGTAGCAACACGCCAGCACCCCACTTCTAATAGCTACTGATTCCTGAAGTACTGGGAGAATTTGAATTATTTTTTTTCTTTTTATGCCTGCACCTGCAGCATATGGAAGTTTCCAGGCTAGGGGTGGAATGGTAGCTGCAGCTGCCAGCCTACACCACAGCCACAGCAACTAGAGATCCAAGCCGCCCCTGAGACATACACCATGGCTTTCGGTAACGCCTGATCCTTGACCCCCTGAGCAATGCCAGGGATGGAATCCACATCCTCCCAGACATTCTGTCAGGTTCTTAACCCACTGAGCCACAACAGGAACTCCTGAATTAAACTTTTAAGGGGAAGGAGAATCCTGTCATGTTTATGCAATATACCCCCAAATTTTTGAAATTACTAATAGAAGGTTCTTGGGAATTGGGGGTGATCTATGCTTTCTTCTTCAAGGCAAAGCTATGTGTTGATTACCATGCCAGTCTTCAAAAATAGATATTCTCATTCGGGCAACATATACATTAAAGAAGCGTTATTAATATTAATACACTTGTTATCTACTTCTGAATTCCCCGGGTACATAAACTGAAAGCTGACAAAATTCCTTGGTATTAATTCTCTGTACTCTCTGATACTGATGCCACACAGTTTAGCGCTTGTGTAGGTAAATAACGAGAAACAAATACCTCACTAATATTCTGATTATAGGCTGTCTTCAGATAAATGAAATTATATACGTATTAATCATGATTGTGGTCAAATGAGCATTGCTTTTTATTCTCAAAACGATGAGGATTCTGAGTCTCATTCTGATTCTAATTCTAACTCTATTACTTATCACCTGAAATCATTTCCTACAAGTCTTTCAGCTTTTTTTTCCTGCTGATGACTATTGTTTTATTCTTACTAATAGAGAATGTGAAATTAAAGGCCTATTGAGGCAAGGGATGCCCCATATGTATAATCTGAGGGTTTTAAGACTAGATCTAGTTATTAGTTGAGTAATTAATTAATCAGCTTGAAGAGTAGATCCAATCCCATTGTTAAGATAACTTTTATAACCAATCCTCTCTGGTTCTTCCATTATTAAATAACTAAAAATGTGTCAGCTATTCAAAGATCACTTGATTTCTTGGTTCTTAATTTGGTCCCAAAATACTAGATTCGGTGGCACCGTAAGAAAGAGGCTGAGGGAGTTCCCTTGTGATGCACTAGGTTAAGGATCCAGCATCACTGCAGCAACTAGGGTTGCTGTGGTGGCATGGGTTCAATCACTGGCCCAGGAATTTTCACAAGCTGCGGGTGTGGCCAAAAAAAGTTCCAGCTCTTAATTATTGTAGTTTATTTTCTTAACTACCTAAGTCTTTTCTTAATTTATTTACTCTTGTTCTCATTAGAAACATTCAACAAGGAGATATTTGATGCACCCTTTCTAAAGAGACTGTTTTTGACCTGGCTTGAATCCACTCATTATTAAAGTTGTCTAGGGAGTTCCCATTGTGGCTCAGCAGGTTACAAACCTGACTAGTATCCATGAGGATGCAGGTTCAACCCCTGGGCTCGCTCAGTGGGTTAAGGTTCTGGAGTTGCTGTGGTTGTGACATAGGCTGGCAGATGTAGTTCCGATTCAAACCCTGGCCTCATATGCTGCAGGTGTGGCCATGAAAAGCAACATAACAACAATCATAATAAAGTTTCCTATTAATCTTGCAGAGCATACCTGCTTTTACAAGGGTGAAATTCTTTAGAGAATTATTTAAAATAAAGTGGATGAACACTATTTTGACTAAAAGTGGAATAGGCTTACTCCACAGATACTCTCTGTATATATTTTACATTGTTTTTCCAACTGACGGTAGACTCTTCACAGAGGGCTCCTGTAATCGGATTCTCAAGGAAAAAGAACTTTATCCATGCTGCCTAGACACTAATTTGGATGCATATGATGGCGTTCAAAGTAATGGGAAGACTAAGAGGAACTGAAATGTCAAAAGCAAAGACTTAGAGTGTCTAAATCTCGGAAAGCTCTGTAAGGACAAAGAGTAACATCTGGTGGGTGGCTTGAGATGTAACAACTAGAAAAAAAGAAAGAAAGAAAGAAAAATTCTTCTGGACATGAAGGCCACCAACTTCAGGGCCCCTAATTAGTCTGACGAAGTGACAGTTCCCCTCCTAGTTGGACAAATCATGTATGTAATGAAATTCAAAATTCCTCTTTTTCTCCGAGAGCGGTGAGCTGCATCATTTGCAGCTTTGGGGTGTTTCCAAATGAACAGAGGATGAAATCCATCTGTCTGATGTTTCCGGGTTTACCGATTCCCTGAAACTGTCGTGCAGAGTCATGTTCAGCAATTCTGGAATCTTCAGCCACAAAGATAAATGAAGGCAGAGGTGTGTCGCCTTGGTCCTATGGACGCTCAAGTGAAGTGGAATCTTTCATAGCTCACCATGGTCCACGCAATTAGTATTCAGAGGTGTCTTTTTATGCTGGTGCCCTTGACCCATCTCTGCCACCCTTTTCTGTATTACTCTTATTATAAACTGCAGCTAGGAATGTTCTTGCCTTTTTTCCATTCTAATTAAGACAGTCTTAGTGAACATTGGGACAGTTTTCCATTTTATGAAGAACAATTACTACAACTAGATCTGCCAGTTGGGTTTCATGTACCTTTGGACAAATATTTACACTGGTTTTGAATGAGGCGTTGTCACACCAGGATAATGTTGGCGAGGTTTGGGGTTACCCTCAGAAATGTAGACCCAAAGGTGTCTGTAAAACCAACAGTGAACCTTGTCCCAGATGTGGGGTTTATTCAACAACATCCTTCCAAATATTTCATTGTGTCACTGGGCTGAGAGGCAAGTGATTGCTTTTTGTTTTTTTATGAAATGTTTTTTTTATGCACACGCTTTCTTCCTAGACAGGGCATTTGTCCTCAATACTTCTCTGTGACCCTGGTGACAACCTTGAGAAAATGTCATCATTTCTTTAACTCGGATCCGTAAAACCTACAGCCCTAGCTACGCATCTTGTTTTGCTATTTTCCTCTGGAGGCCTTTCTGGGCATTCTCTGAGCCAAAGTTGACTTGACAAAAGAGGGGAAAAAAAAAACAAAAACTGATTAAACAGAGAAAGTGAAACAGAGGAAGAAAGAGATACGTTTTCCTAATCTTTACCCTCCAAATAAACCACCAGAAAATTTAAATGACAAAATTTAAAACGTTAGTAAATAAACTTCAAAAATGTCCAATTTCACTCCAAACCTCCTAGCTATAAGATTTCTCCACACCTCAAAGCAATTGGTTCTTGGGATTCCTGGGGACAGATGGGGAAGGGGCGGCAAAAGGAGACCAGCCATCTTCTGTGCCAGGGAGGGGGGCGCTAAGGAGGATCTTTAAGGTACCATCTTAGTCTGGTACCTTAAAGGCATTGCTTAAAATAAGAGAAGTTCGGGATTTGGGAACAGTTTGCTGGACTCAAACAGCCATTAAAATACCTCTTAGCTGTATGCTCTTGCGCAAGTCACTTTTCTGCTATGGATGGAATGTTTGTGTGTCTTCCCCAAATTCATACGTTGAATCCTTGCGGCCAATGTCATGGTGGAAGATGAGACCTTGGGATGTCATGAAGGTGAATATCTTGTTTCATCTGCTGGCAAAATAGGACCATGTTTTAGGGTCAATGTCACACGTGTCTTGGAGGAAATCTAACTTCGTTTACAGCTATTTAATGGTCAAAGCAATCTAACAGTCACTTCATGGTCCTCCACACCAGAGCAAAAATTCAGTATATGGTAGAAATAAAATATTTGGGGGAACCTTACACGCTCATGGCTTATCATAAGCTACTTGAGGATAAGAACTATACGTTAGGATTTGTAATTTTAGGGTCCCTTGGCCCCATCCACCATGTGAAGACACAGCAAGAAAGCACCACCCATGAAACATGGAATTAGTTCTTAGGAGGCTGCATGGCAAACAGGATAAAGGATGGAGATTTGAGTCAAAATACCCACATTTGAGTCCCAGCCTGGCACTTGGAGCAATCACAAGGAACTGTAAAAATAATGCAATAATCACACTCTCTAACTCAATAATAAGGTCAAATGAATGTGGTGTTTTAATATTATTATGCCTATGTTCTGAAATAAAATGTAAGTTTTCTGAATTAACAAAATGTAACATTTCACATTATTTTAACATATGGTAACTTTTATTGTATTTAGTTTTCTGAAGTTTTTTTTTTGTCTTTTTCCTTTTCCAGGGCTGCGCTTGCGGTATATGAAGGTTCCCAGGCTAGGGGTCTAAACAGAACTGTTCTTGCTGGCCTACACCACAGCCACAACAACGCCAGATCCTTAACCAAATGAGTGAGGCCAGGAACTGAACTGGCAACCTCATGGTTCCTAGTCGAATTCGTTAACCACTAAGCCATGACGGGAACTCCTGAATTTTTTAAAATTTCTAATTCACCAGGGCATCTTTATAAGTGCTTTTCTCCTTAGAGAGTTGGCCTCCAGACCACATGACTCCCAGCCCAACCTCAGTCCTCTTTCCATAAGGTGTTCTGGCGTTAAAAATACAGGCACTGTGGAGTTCCCATCATGGCTCAGAGGGTAGTGAACCCGACTAGTATCCATGAGGATGCGGGTTCAATCCCTGGCCTTGCTCAAAGGGTTAAGGATCCGACGTTGCTGTGGCTGTGGTGTAGGCTGGCAGCTATATCTCCAATTTCAGCCCCTAACCTGAGAACTTCCATATGCTGCAGGTGCTGCCCTAAAAAAAACAGTCAAAAATAAAAAAAATACAGGCCCCGAATTTCACTCAACTAAGTATATATCTAATCCCTTTCTAAACCTACATTAATTTGTTAAGTGGGGAAATAATACTAAGTCAAAGGAAATTTTAAGTATTAAAAGATTATGTAGGTTATTTAGTATCTAGTTAGTTATTTAGTATCTAGCTTGATGAATGTTAATTATAAATTATACGTAAGGAATACTTAAACATTATCTTGTGGTTTTGTCTAAATGTAATGGTCATTCAGTTTTATGGCTTATCTGATTGATAAGGTAAAAATTAGTTACCAAGATGATCAAAATTAAGATGGCAAGGTCATTTAAGCTCTTTAATGTGTATAATCAGAGCATGCATTTGCTAAACATTGTGAATTTTTAAAGTGCTTACAAAATCGTGGATGATCAGACTTGGTTCTTTCATAAATCTGACGGTTATTGCAAAGAGCGTTTTGAGATCTCACTGTGACGTCATCAAAGATGGGGAAGAAAACTACAAATTCTAATGTACAAGTCTTGTTCTCAAGTAGCTTATGATAAACCATGACCATGTAAGATTCCTGAAAACATTCTACTTCTCCCATGTATAGAAATTTCGCTCTGGTGTGGGGGGACCATGGAGTGGTCCTTTGAGCTGCTTGAACCACTAAGGAGTTACACTCTAAGCTGGATTAACTGCAAGACACTTGTGATGTTGGCCCCAAAACGCTGTCTCCTCTTTTGCCAGAAAATAAAAATTCATTACTGCTGTGTCTCCCTAGTAAGTTCCAATCTCACCTAGCCACATATTTTTCAGGACATTAAATGCCTCCGTGACCCTTGCATGAGGCTAGATTTTGGAATACATCCCAGTGGTGGTGAAGCTGTAACAGACCCATCAGGACAATGCCATGACCCTGGGGTGAAAGGTCAAGATCATAACAGTGGCAAAAGCTTAGTTACGTAGTGCTTTTGATGTATGTTCATTTCATTATGTATATGTTACATTGTGTAACCACTGTACATAGGAACTCACTTAACCCAACTCCATGAAGTATGTACCATTTTTATCCTTATGTTATTGAAAAGGAAACAGGCACGGAGAGGTTAAGGTCCTCACTTCCTAAGTAAAATGATCAGGATTTGAACACAGGTTTGTCCTCTTTTAATCAATACAACCTGTCTAGCCTATGGTTTAATTAAAATAAATTCTACAAAAAGAAATCTCCAGAATTTGATAATAAATTAAGTTTAAAATGTTTTCAAGCGCAAACTGGACTTAAAGAGTAGCCAGTACCTGAGATGTTCAGGATTATCTGATATGGTAAAAAGTGTATCAAAGATAGCAAAGTTTTAGTTGGACAAAATGCTTGAACAAGTGTTTTAGACACTAGAAATCTTAAATGTCCAACAAGGACATTTTAAATATTTAAATAGTCTTTTGGCTTTAATTTCTAGTTTATACATCCAGTCACAAATATTCCCATGAAGTCCAGGCCCCATATAGTGAATTATTTTCTAAAAATAGACATTCCAGAACCAACCAAATTTTTGGTCCTTCCCCACCAACCACTCCTCCCCAGCAGACCCATCTTTCAAGTAGTCGTGCTGACTTGACACTTAGGATTCAGGCTTGACCTCCGTCCTTTTCCCTCTGCATCCCCACCTCCGTTCCATCACCACATCCTCTCTGCCTTCTTCCCTCCCAACGTCTGCTTCATGCGCCGTACTCATTCCGCACACCTTCATGGCTCACGCCAAGTGTACTCCTGTCTTGGGCCAGCCCGAGAGATGTCCCAGGGATTTATAAATCTCTGCTCAGATACCATCTCCCCTCGCTAGCCCCCCTGAACTGTCTATCAGCTTTGCTCTCAGCTCCTCCCTCCTCCCTCCCAACCACTTATATTAGAAATGCTTATTTGCTAAGAGAGTAGCTCTTCATTGTTCTCACCATAGACAGCAGAAAGGTGACTGTGAGGTGATGGACGTGGTATGAACTTGTTTGTGAGAATCACTTCCCAATGTTTATGTCTAGCAAATCATCACAATGCACACTTTAAATATACAAACAAATGTGGGGTCAATTTTACCTTGATAAAGCTGGGGGGGATAAAAGAACTACTTATGAAATGCAGGAAGGGGAGGAAATTTTCTATTTCTTTTTTTTTTTTTTTTGGTCTATTGTTTCTCTCCTTAATAAAACTGCCTTAGTTTGTTTATTACTATATTCCTACACATAGAATAGTGCCTGGCATATAAATAGATGCCTTTTAATTATTTGTGGACTTAATAGATTTTACATTTTATATATACATACTTTATATAGATTATACATAATTATGTCATATATCTTATGTAACTATAAAAATAATATTAAATTTATACATTTTAAATAATTATAAGTATAGTTATGTATTAAATGCATATGTCATATAGTTATATAATATGTAATTATGCTATATATGTATTTTATATTATGTAACAATTATATTTCTAATGCTATAGTTACATTATTATGTAATATACATACATAAGTATACAAAAATATACAGATATATAACATGCTCATTCTTTTTGGGGGGCCTCTTTCTTTTTTTTTTAATTTATTTTTTATTGTTATTTCCCCCAACACACTCTTGTTTTTCCCACTGTACAGCATGGGGACCCAGTTACACATACATGTATACATAATTTTTTCTCCCATTGTAGTGTTGCATTGTATGTATCTAGACATAGTTTTCAGCGCTACACAGCAGGATCTCATTGTAAATCCATTCCATGAGCAATAGTTTGTATTCGTTGACCCCAAGCTCCCGGTCCCTCCCACTCCCTCTCCCTCCTCTGGGACAACCACAAATCTATTCTCCAAGTCCGTGATTTTCTTTTCTGTGGAAAGGTTCATTTGTGCTGTGCATTAAATAACAGGTATGAGTGATATTATATGGTATTTGTCTTTCTCTTTCTGACATTTCACTCAGTATGAGAGTCTCTAGTTCCATCCATGTTGCTGCAAATGGAATTATTTCAATCTTTTTAATGGTTGAGTAGTATTCCATTGTGTATATATACCACATCTTTCTAATCCAATCATCTGTCGGACATTTGGGTTGTTTCCATGTCTTGGCTATTGTGAATAGAGCTGCAATGAACATGTATTTTTTTTAAGGAAAGTTTTGTCTGGATATATGCCCAAGAGTGGGATTGCTGGATCATATGGCAGTTCTATGTATAGATTTCTAAGGTACCTCCATACTGTTCTCCATAGTGGCTGTACCAGCTTACATTCCCACCAGCAGTGCAGGAGGGTTCCCTTTTCTCCACACCCTCTCCAGCATTTGTTATTTGTGGATTTATTAATGATGGTCAGTCTGACTGGTGTGAGGTGGTATCTCATGGTAGTTTTGATTTGCATTTCTCTAAAAATCAGGGATGTTGAGCATTTTTTCATGGGCTTGTTGGCCATCTGTATCTCTTCCTTGGAGAAATATCTGTTCAGGTCCTTTGCCCATTTTTCCACTGGGTTGTTGGCTTTTTTGCTGTTGAGTTGTTATTACATACTCATTTTGATGGGGATACTGGAAAATGGGACCGTTCATATCCTACTATAGGAGTATAAAAAACCCACTATTTTCTGGAAAGCACTTTATCAACTTATATCTGAAATGATAGTAACATTCATCACTGTTGACCTGACAATTCTAAAAATCAAAAGAAGCATTTAATGAAATAGTCAGGATATTATTTATAGTATTGAATGTATCATTCTATATCAGTCAATATAAGCTTTAAGTGAATATCCTACATTTATAAAGACATTACATGCAACTGTTTTGAAAAGTTATGTTACTAAAACCATGGCATAGGGAGTTTTCACCATATATTGTAAAACAAACAAAGCTTACAAAATAATATATTAGAACATTCAACATAATCATTCTAATTGTATGTTACATATGCAATTTTAAATTATAATTTTAAATTATATTAATTTTAAATTACACACACACAGACACACATACAGAGGAAAAGACAGCAGAGTCTATAATAGTATAACAGTGGCTATCTCTGGGTAGTGTAATTACGGGTAATTGTTTTCTTCATTGGTTTGGTAATTTTCTTTCTTGAACATGTGTTATTTTATAGTTAGAAAAATACATGCTTTTAAAAGGGGGATCTGTTTGGTTCTGCAAGAACTACATTTTAGCATTTGTTTAATATTTATTTAATGAACAGTACTGCATTCTCAAAATTCATCAAGCACTCTAAAGTTTACAAAAAGAAATAAAAAATAAGATGTCTGCTCTTACTACCAACTTTGGTGTACTATGGCGAAAAGCAGCAGCCAGTCTTAAATTTAAGATTCAGCTTGATGTTGAAAGATGGTCTATGATTTTGGAAATGAAAGAGACACGTATGAAACTACAGGACACCCTTTCCTTCGGCACGTTGGCTAACTAGTCTAACCTCCGTTTTCACATCTGTGAAACAGGGACATTGAAGGAAATCAGTGATAAAATGAATGTATTATAAAGTGATATTTCAAATCTAATTTGATGTTTCCTGGGTTAGTTTCTCTCCAAGCAAGTAATCTCTTTTCCCTTGAAAAGTTATTCATTTTTGCATATAATCAGGTCTCTGTTTATAAATGGGAAATATGGCCAGGATGCTAATAGTTATTAGGGTCCTAGGAGAAAGCTTTTCTTTCTGCAGACCTTCCTTGCTACCAATCATCAATCATCCGGTTCCTCATCCATCTCTCCATGTATTCATCCCTCTATCCATTTGTCCATCCATCTGTCACACAAAGCTCTGTACTGAGCACCACGGTATCTGTTTAAACACTCTGCTTCTTTGATACCGTTCCTCTGAGATTCTGTGTATTCATTGAAAAATTGTTGCTTTAGCATGGTTAGCTCTCCAAAGTCCATTGTGAACCACACAGCCGATCTGAATCACAGTGATGAAGTCTGATGTTATAAGCAGGCCAGATTTAAGGCGCTCAGTGAAGAGGTTTCCGTGGCATCCCTTCAAGGGAAGAGGGTGGGAGTCTGCCTGTGTTCTGCCCTAGTCCACACGCCCAGGGAGGGTGTAGCTGAGGTACAAGGCTGGGTGGTCGAAACGGACATTATCAATTATTATTATTATTATTATTATTTGGATCACAACCAAATCAGGTAACAGGGCTGGGTCATGGTTGAGGAGTCATCTCATATGAAATGCCTTGGACGGAGCAGAGGTGTTTAACTGGAAATGGGGAAATGTGGCGGAGAAGAGGATAGCTGGTTTAAAATGCCTGAAGCTCTTTCCTGCAACGGTAGTGGTGGCTTATTTGGGGGGATCGGTAGGACACAGATGAGGTCCCCAAGAGTTCAGCGCCACTAGCATGAAAACCACTGGCACCGACTGCCTAAGCATGTCCCAGTTCCTGCCTGCTAAAGCTCGCCTCACCCCTGTGAGATATTCCCGGGAGCCTGTTTTGCTCTCAGAAGGCCCTGATGTGGACAAAAGGGCGTACTCACCCTAAGTTCTATAGAAGGAATGTAGTTTTCAGTTGCACCTCGGAAAGAACTTACCAGTAAGAACAACAGTGCCATGGGGCAACTTACAAAGCAACTCTTTTCCTATCACCGATAATGGGCAGACACCTGCATGTCACTTGCCTAGGATGTTTGGGCAAGAATCCTTTATTTGGTGGGAAGTTAGACTTGGTAGCATTTAAGCTATCCTGCCTTCAGATTTAAAATGCTTTGACCAGTCTCTGGTCAAAGATCACTTCCACGACATACCTCTAGATATACTTAATTTTTTAAAAATATACGTCTCGGAGTTCCCGTCGTGGCACAGTGGTTAACGAATCCGACTAGGAACCATGAGGTTGCGGGTTCGGTCCCTGGCCTTGCTCAGTGGGTTAACGATCCGGCATTGCCGTGAGCTGTGGTGTAGGTCGCAGACGCAGCTCGGATCCCGTGTTGCTGTGGCTCTGGCGTAGGCTGGTGGCTACAGCTCCGATTCAACCCCTAGCCTGGGAACTTCCATATGCTGCGGGAGCGGCCCAAGAAATAGCAACAACAACAACAACAACAACAACAAAAAGACAAAAGACAAAAATATATATATATATATATATATATATATATATATATATATATATACGTCTCTTACTAAGGTAAAGAGCTCTCCACTTTGCATTTTGCATTTCACTATATTTCTGTGGGATTCGACTCCTTCTGGAGAACTAGCAAATTCCTACTTGTCCTTTTATGTGAGATTCCTTGTGGATGATAAGGAGATGCTATGATAAGGAAATATGACCAGGAAAGTCCTGCTTAAGAATGTGACTTGGGGAATTCCCTGGCAGTGCAGCGGGTTAAGGATTTGGCATTGTCACTGCTGTGGCTTGGGTCTGTGCTGTGGCATGGGTTCCATCCCTGGCCTGAGAACTTCCACATGCTGTATGTAGGCACAGCCAAAAAAAAAAAAAAAAAAAGAAAGAAAGAAAAAGAGAAAGACTGTGACTGGGACAGAAAATAATTCCAAACTTTACAAAAGTTAATCGATTAAAAATTTAATATTGAAAATGGTTTTTGTTCATATTTATTGAATGTATTTAATATTTATTCTCTTTTGTAAATGACCTGCTGTAACATGCTGTTTTGGGGTATAAAACTACAAAAGCACTGTCCTTGAACTGAACCAGTCCCAGTTTAAATCTTCATTCTGCCGGTAACCAGTTTTGTGATTGGAGATAAGGTGTGTGACCTCTGAGCCTCAGATTCTTTATCTATACTACAAAGAGATAACACTGTAATTTCATCCTATAATTCTGAGGATTATAAATAATTATGTTCAAGAGCCTGGCACACAGTGTGTGTTCAAAAAGTTAGCTATTGGGGGACTCTGTGGCTCACGTCGAATCTCTTTTAACCGACTTGTCACTGTTTAATGCTGCTCTATTTGTACATCCTTGTGCTCAAGGTTGACTGTCCATTTGTTAGCACATCTGCATATTCCTCATAATTAATATCTTTTTTAATGACATATGGTTTAGTGACTGGAAATTGAGTCTTGCCTTCTGTTTTCAATTTGTTTATGACTCAACGACTCCATATATGCATCCGAACTTTAATTTTCCATTCTGGAAACTAGAATTTAAAATCCTCGCTCATATGTAGCTATCTCAGAAAATGAGAGGAAAATGTGTGACCCGGGGATGTTGAATATGTGCCAGGCTATTCAGCGATGCCGCCAGGATGCATAGAGATGAAAGGCCATGCTTTCTCTTCTGTTAACAGGGGAACCATTCCGTCTCTGCAGTGAGAGAGTCGGCTGGGCTGGGCTGAAGGCGGATTGCAAGGGAAACCAGTAGGAAGCATCCCTTCTGCTTGGTATGAGTGCGGGCAGAGGTCATGGGCATTCCGGGCACAGGAATTAGGCTGCGGATGTGTGATTGCTCCCCGTGAACTGCTTAACAGGGCTCCATGACTGTGTCTGTTCCTCTGAAAGCCAAGGTCTAGCATGTATTTGGCTATGAATTTCTAACTTCTAAAACTCCTGAAGTACTCACACCTCTCTTATGCTTTGTACACACTCTGTGTTAAATAAAAAGTAGGTGATCTAATCCCCTCTTCTATTTATTCTGTCCCATCCCTACCCCCAGCAAAGAACCCTGTGCAGCATCGTATTCAGTATCTTTTATGACAGGTCGGAAATGAATACAAAATATGTAGGCGTTCCCCTTGTGGCTCAGCGGGTTCAGAACCTGACATAGTGTCCATGAGGATGTGGGTTCAATTGCTGGCCTTGCTCAGTGGGCTAAGGATCTGGTGTTCCTGCAGCGTAGGTCACAGATGTGGCTCAGATCGGGTGTGGCTGTGGCTGTGGTGTAGGCTGCAGCTATAGCTCCAATTTAACCCCTACCCTGGGATTTCCATATGCCACAAGTTTGGCCCTTAAAAAAAAAAAAAAAAGTATACAAAATATATAGACTTCTTTGATATCTTAATGCATTACTTGATTCCAGTATTTTGAAATGCACGCAAATACACCATGAAACCACCCTGCAATGGTAACCAGCTGGTGGGCTGGCCTGAGGGATGAGAGCATGTGAGAAGCACGTCGAGGAGTTCCCGCTGTGGCACAGTGGGTTAAGAATTTGACTGTAGCAACTCAGGTTGCTGTGGAGACAGAGGTTCAATCCCCAGTCCGGCATAGTGGGTTAAAGGATCCAGTGTTGCCACAGCTCTGGTGTCGGTCACAGATGTGGCTGGGATTCAATGCCTGGCCTGGGAATTTCCATATGATTTGGGTGTGGCCATAAAAAAAAAAGAAGAAGAAGCATATTGAATTCATTTTCTCCCCCAAAGTTTCCTCTTCTGGCCATATAATTTTGGTAGTTACTGGCCGCATGAAAAAAAAAAAAAAAGCCTCTGTTTTTGTTTTTTTAGAGCTCCCTCCAAGAGTTCTATAAATCTGTGTGGACCAAAGCTTTGGGGCCTTCTGTTTTTCATTTAGGGACGCGTCCACAAGTGTATAGCGTGTACAGGTTTAGTAAACTCTTACATTCAAAAGAGTATGCTATCTAGACGAGTCTGCTCTGTGATTTAATTTATGGCTTAATGCTCTGTATTCATTTTGCCTTCCAAAAAAGGTGAAATTTGAAATGTTCTTAAAAACGCCCTTCCTTTGAACTGATAGATCGAGGTAGCTGTTTTATCCAGTTGCCGTGTAGAATTAGTATTTACTGGACAGGAGGCGTTGATTCAGGAGGTGGTCTGTGGAGTGCTTGCCCCGTGAGGGTCATTTTAACTTGAGAGAAGCCTTTTGAGCAACATCGCATCTTGGAGACGATATATCAAGCTGATAGATACACGGCTCTTGTGTTAAGAAACCAGGGGGTGGAATTACGGCTGGTTCCCAGTTATTACTTCGTTGCTAAGGGGTCTCGGAGGACTAGGCCGAGGATAAAAGGGGTTAACCAGAGGGGAAAAAGGGTTTCCAGAATTCAGTGTTAGCAAAAGCATGCAGAATGAATAGTCCTATGCCAATAATTTAAGAGGAGCACTCTGTTTGGAAATTTGGGGGGATTTTATATAATCAGAGTGTGACCAATTTAATGGAGCACATTTTTTGTTATCACTCAAAAGACCATCCAAGAGACTTTATTATTATCACAGAGCATCTTTTGGGCATTCCTTCTTTCTAAATAGCACGGTAGTGCAGTTTGTAACACTTGAATGATTTTTTTTTGGTAAATATTTAAAAATAATTTTTTTTCATGCTGATGACTTAGCTGATTCTTCTTTAGAATTTGGGTTGTCAGTGATGGTATAGTCCTTGACAGAAAAAAAAAACCAAACAGTCAAATGAGGGTCAGGCTTTTCTATGTTACACATGGTGTGCAGTTTGCACATTACTTTTTGCCCAGGCTCTTCTTCTATGTGTGCATTTGTTATAAATGAATTCTAGAATGTCTCAAATAAGAACTCCTTGTTGCAAGTATTTGTATCCATAGATAACATATCCATTAAAATGTCTTCACCAACAAATGTCCCTTAAATCAAAGACTTGTAGTTAAGTCACTGGGTATCTTGTCCTGGACAGCGTGTCCCAGGTATGTCACAATTCCGCCACCTGAGAACTACTTCATGCTGTTTCTTCTGTGTTCGAGCATCCAGTTCACCCTCACACTTTGGCACAGAGCAGATGCCTTTGCTTTCCTTTTGCTCTCTGAGAAAGTGGACCCCATCAGAAGAGGTCTTTGCTGTTTTCCCATCACCAGGTCTACAGCCTCTGCACCTGCAGCCTCAGTCTACCATCATCTTTGCCCAGTGGTGGTGGGTGGTGCCTTCTCTCTCTGACAGCCAGTGCATCCCTGCTCTCAGAAACGCAAAGGCATCTTATTCTGGGTCCTGGTAATTCCTGTTAGCTATTATTAGCATTATACTGGACTGATCTGAACATCCCTTAGCATAATGTACGTGCTACTATCATGCAATTTTTTAGGACCATTCTGATGATTATAAGCCCCTAATGACCAAAGATTACTGGAGGCCATTGGCAAAGGGGGAGTAGGAATCCAAATGATGAAAACAACTCTGAGGCAACTTTTGTTTATGCAGGACCTGACATGGTCTGTGGCTTTTATGTCCTCTCCAATTCCGGAGAACGGGCCTGCGAACTCTGTGTCTAGTGAAGCGCCAGTGATGAGGAAGGAAGAATTAGATTCCATCAGTTTCTCACCAGCTTTGGGACACACCCTGATATGAGAAGTTCATTCAGATTACATCTGTTGGAAAAATTAATAACCAGAGTTTTCTTGTCAGTTTTGTTTTTAATTTTTTCATGGAATAAGCTTCACTCATTTCTGTTAGGCCTCCTAGAACTATCCAAAGAGATGTCCCTTGTAGGTTATGTCAAGCAGGTGTGCTGAATTCAGGAAGACTTTGCCAAAGATTCAACTCGACTAGGAAAAATCTAATGCCTCATATTGCAACCTGTTTCCTTGTCAACTCGACTAGGAAAAATCTAATGCCTCATATTGCAACCTGTATGAAACACACAAGGAGAGAAGCTTAGCTTTTATGTTTTCCTAAGTGAGAATTAAGGCTGGACTGTGCCTTAATATTTTTATTGTATAGAAATACAATTTTAATAAACCTTCCTCAAAAAAAGCCAGTTGTGTTAACGGCAGTGGTGTGCTGAAGGAAGCAATGGATAGAGTTCCCTGGTGGCTCACTGGGTTAAGGACATGGCATTGTCACTGCTGTGGCACGGGTTCGATCCTGGCCCCAGAACTTCCGCGTGCTGTGGGCGTGGCCAAAGAAAAAGAAAACGGAGGCAGTGGGTGAGGTCAGTGGAAGAAATAAACGATCTGGACCCCTTCCGTCTTCAGTCGCTTGATGGTCGAGCAAAGAGTTAACTTTAAAAAGCACTTTAATATTTGCTTCACTAAATTCCCTCTATGTTTTCAGTTAGAGAAACAGGAGTACAGGTGCGTTTGTGCTGCACGTTCATTTGTCTCGCTCTTTGGGGGCTTTGGAGACGGAGCTACCCATGTAATTGCGTTGAAATGAACACTAAGGAAGTACAGTAGTTCAGGAAGGAAAATGTTAAATTAAATGGACCATGTTTAACATTGTTGCTGATCCCGAGGAACAGTTTTTCCAGGATATGGAGCATTTCGATTCCATCCAGCATATGTTCTCCACCGTTTTCTCTGCTCTAATTCATCTGTGTTTTTCGACAGCTCCAGATGGTGTGCTGCCTCCGAGGCTTTCATCTGCCACTCCAACCAGTCTTCAGGTTGTCTGGTCTACACCAGCTCGTAACAACGCTCCCGGCTCGCCCAGATACCAGCTCCAGATGCGGCCCGGCCCCTCCACCCATGGGCTTCAAGAGTGAGCGTCCTACTTGTCCACCCTCCTAACTCTCACCCAGGTTCCTCAAAGTAGCCATAGTTCACTCGATCTTAAATTTTTGGAACAATAGGTCCGTTTGCATTTGCCGCAAATAAAGGCCCCCTTTTAAAAGTTCAAACCAACCACAAAAAAAAAGCAACACCCTAGGAGATAATTATTTGCTTTGCAAAAATATCTAGTTTTCATTTCTATAGCATTAAAATAAGAGTCCTTCACCCTTGACTTTTCATCAGCATATTGCCAAAAACAAGCAGGCACCTGAACCCCACAAAAACCGTTGTCTGACTGCAAAATCGTCATGCTTATTCTACAAATTCCATGTGGTGCTACGTCTCAATACTAGGCTAGAAACTACTCCATGTGACTAGAATTTATATCTCATTTAAATGCAATACTACAAACCCTTAGCCAAAACCTACTTATTTTAAAAGGTCAGTCATGCAATGACAGAAAATTGCAAGACTGAAAGGTTATGTGGACTTTCCCAGAAAGTTCTTTTCAATAGGACTTGACTTGTTCTGTTTTTTTTTTTTTCTTTGAATGTTTAAAGCTTCCTAATGTTAATTTTTCTTTCCCACGTAGGTTATTTTCCAATCCTTCTGCATCGTTAAGCTACGAAGCGAGAGATCTCCAGCCGCACACGGAGTATGCGTTTCAGCTGGTGGCCTCCAATGCTTTCGGCAGTGCGCGTAGCGCGTGGGTCCTGTTCACGACCGCAGAGGACAGTAAGTGCCCAGACAGTGCACAGCCACATGTCCCCCACGTTAGGAAGTTTTAACTTCGTCAGCTTTTTCCAAAACAAGAAATAAGCTTCCTCTCTTTTCTTGATGCTGAATAACAAGACTCTGTTCCAGGGCCGGGGTGGTCAGAGCCTCCAGAAAGAAGAAAAAATGGGAGCCTGGAGGGTTGGAGGGTTAGACCTACAGCTGGGAAGACATAATTCACAATAAATCACGCTATGGCCTCGTTCAGTCCTTTGGGAGTCCCTCTAGGTGTCTTGAAAGAGAACGGTTGTCACCTTCTACTCCAGGAACAAATATCACAAGTGTTCTCTGCAGGAAGAACATGAAGTCTGGACCTTACTTCATGAGGATGTTGCCAGGTCTTTATACCTTTTTCTGGAAACAGATTCCATTGTATCTTTTCTTAGACCGGAAAGACAGCCTCTAGAATAGAGACAAATAAGCTGATAACAGTGATTCTGTATGTATTACAAAGAGTAGATGGAGATTGCCTTAGTCAGACAATAAAGAGTTTTTCATGGAAGAAACTATGTATATAATTATATACATATGCTTGCATATGTATATTTTACTAGCTTATATATATATATATAATATATACATGGCTATGATATTTAGTTTTATACAAACTACCTCTTAAAAAAGCATATGGGTGGATATCTAATTTTTTTTAGAAAGAAATTAAATCAAGCTACACTGAGTAAAGAGGACACTGTATCTTTGAACAGTGAAGTTTTTTAGGGTTAATCTTGTCAAGTCTTTTAATCAGAGGCTTCTTAGAGGAGGTTTCTCTGTTGGCCAACTGCCATTCTGGCTCTCTACTCAATGAGGCCCCAAGTGACTTTCAAAAGGCTAGATATTAATCTCAAAAGGCACCACATGTGAAACAATATCAATTGTATATTAAGTAGATTCCTTGATGTTTACAATATCATTACTCATATTATTTTAGTGAGAATAAGACATCCAAGGAGAATAGAATCAGAACTGTCTACCTTCCTTGATGCTTGCTTCATTAAAAAAAAAAAAAAAAAAAAAACCATTATGCACAATAATATATAACACTTCATCCATTCCTCCCAATTCGTAATTACTCCCAGGGAGCAGGTTAGGTACTTTGCAAGGACACATCCAGTCTCTTCGTCTCAAGGGTACCATTTAGTAAATTATCAGCTCAGTGCAATAAACGACACCCAAGGCCCTGAGAGCCCGAGGCACCACTCAGCAAGCCGACCTCCCTTTTAGAGAGAACATTCCGTTCACGCTGGGGACTCTGATAACACGTGTGCCAACTGTATACAGGTTGCTGAACCGGAGCACTCCCATGCAAAATAGATTTCTGAAGAATTGTTTTTTAAAAAACAACTGAAAATAGATATCTCTCTCTCTCTCTCTTTTTTTTTTTTTTTTTGGCCTTGCCCATAGCACGTGGAGGTTCCTGGGCCAGGGATCGAACCTGCACCACTGCCGCGATCTGGGCCACTACAATGACATGCCAGATCCTTAACCCATTGAGCCATAAGAAAACTCCTTGAAAATAGATTTTTAATCTCCTTTTTAGGTATAAGATGAGTGGTGGTACCCTGTAGAGGTTACATAAAGATAATCACGCAGCCCACTGAGTGTCACATGGAAAAGGAGGCAACCAGTCTTTTTTGGGACCCACAGGTTCCAGTCCCACCAAGAGGGGGCAATACCTGCATCTCCTCAATGGCGATCCTAATGGACTAGGGGCAGGATCTCCTGCCCACAGGCAGGACGCTGGCACGTAAACACAGTCTGAAACCCTGTACCAGTGGGCACAGCACCCTTGGTTGAGCAAACTTCGCTCCTGACTCATCGTACCATAGAGCAGGTCTGACCCACTCAGCATGGTTCAAATTTTGGGGCACAGAGATGCTGCCTTCTGTGAGAGTTTTAGGGCCTGGTTCCGAAGTGAATGCTGTGGCCCTTTCAACTGCCTTCATGGAGAATTGGCCGCGTTTGATTCGATAGCAGGGATGCCCTCATGAGACCCGGTGTTATTTTCCCTGAAATCCTTTCTTGGAAACGGAAGACCTCTTCCTTCCTCTGCGTCGCGGGCACACTGGGAAGTCACACACGAGCAAGGGGCCAAAGGCCGGCCCCTCCAGGTGAAGTCGCCAGTGCCTGCGCACCCCTGAGACGTGATGACAGTGTCCTGTATATTTTGGGTATCAGTGGAGATGGATGCCCTCTCTGAAGGGATGAGCAATTGAGTTGGCAGAGATGGAGGGATTGGCATTGGGCACCAGCAGTTTTTCCGTCAAGGCTTCAAAGCCTTGCGTGTAAAACCACTCCCGCTGACAGCTCCACGCCGGAATCCCACTTCCTCCTCAAGCCTCAGCAGCACCTCCCATCCAGCAAAGGGCAGCTGCCCCTGTGGAAGGTCTGGGTATCCCCTTACAAAATGAAACTGAGAAGTCACTTCATGCCCGCATTTAAATGTCGCACCAGCTTCCACCGCAACCAAAGCCACAAGCCTTTCCGGTGCCCAAAAATGTCACCAAAAGCAATATTTTGAGCGTGGTCCTGTGAGAGCGTGATTTCCATCAAGCTGGTGACCGCAGCTGAACCCAGAAGGAGAAACCCAGGCAGGAAACGAACTAGAGCCAGAGAGACAAGTGCTTGGGTGCACAGAGAGGTTCTGTGGATGGAGGAAAAGGCTGTGAAGAATTTTAATGGATTTTTTTTTCCCAAATAATTTGTCATTTACATCAGTGTGCCCCCGATAGCCAGTTCCATGCATTTTTAAAAATCTAGTGTGCTGATGCCAAATAATAATAATGCACATTTCCTATGAATATTTTAAATCCCGTTAAACTTGTGCTAATAAAAAATGTTTGTTCCAGCCAGCTTGGTCAGTGTAGTGTTCGGCTATTTGCAACCAGATAAATACAAACAACACAGGATTTTTTTTTTTTTTAGCATGCTTCTGGTAACTCAAGCACCTGGCCTGTCTGAATTTAGGCTGTGTTGGACTTGGGAGTGTGGGATAATAATGTGAAGACCCGTAGCTGAAATTCTTGATGTCTTTCAGCCAGAAATAACCATGACTCCTGATTTTATTATTGTTCCTGCTCATACGTATTTACAGCTGTTTTCCACACAATATGTGCATGAAGAAATGGGAATTGGAGAGTCCCCTGGTGGCTGAGTGGATAAGGATCCAGCATTGTCACTGCTATGGCACGGGTTAGATCCGTGCCCTGGGAATTTCCGTGGGCACAGCCAAAAAAAAAAAAAAAGAAAAAAGAAAAGATGGATTAGCAATGAGATCCTGCTGTATAGCACTGGGACTATATCTAGTCATTAATGATGGAGCATGATAATGTGAGAAAAAAGAATGTATATATGTATGTGTGACTGGGTCACCTTGCTGTACTGCAGAAAAATTGACGGAACACTGTAAACCAGCTATAATGGAAAAAAGTAAAAATCATTAAAAAGCAAAAAGCTATCTTAGAAAAGAAATGGTAGTTGGCTGGAAAGGAAGATTTCTCCAACTTCAGCTTAAATGTGCACATACTCTTGCCTACTAAAATCCTCTCGTTATGTGAAAATATGAGACAACCCACTTTTCTTTAAAAATGTGGATTTCCGGAGTTCCCATTGTGGCTCAGTGGAAATGAATCTGGCCAGCATCCATGAGGGCACAGGTTCGATCCCTGGCCTTGCTCAAGTGGGTTAAGGATCTGGTGTTGCTGTGAGCTATGGTGTAGGTTGCACACATGGCTCGGATCCCGTGCTGCTCTCGCTCTGGTGTAGGCCAGTGGCTACAGCTTTGATTGGACCCCTAGCCTGGGAACCTCCATATACCTGTCACAGGTACTGTCACAGGGCAGTTCATCTGTGCCTTTCAGCATATTTAAATTCTAAAACTAATATTGCATGAGACATTTATTTTTGTCTTTTTTAGGGACACATATGGAAGTTCCCAGGTTAGGGGTCAAATCAGAGCTGTAGCTGCCATGCTACACCACACCCCTGGGGACGGATCCGAGCCGTGTCTGTGACCTACACCACAGCTCATGGCAGTGCAGGATCCTTAACCCACTGAGCAAGGCCAGGGATCGAACCCACATCCTCATGGATCTTAGTCCAGTTTGTTACCACTGAGCCACAGTGGGAACTTCCGGGACAGATCTTTCTTCTAGGGTGTTTTGGAGTTTGCTGTCAACCTGAATCTTAGGAGAGAAGAACAGAAATATTGTTAAAACCAGAGCGGCACATACTTATATCAGTTGATTTAATTTAATGAAAAAAAAAGTGAACTCTAAGATTTTGCTTTTCTGTTTCAAGTAGATGTCCTAATTGCTTTTGATGTTAACTTCTGAATGCTGACATGTTTATCCTTTCAGACAGTGGCGTGGGTCTCTATTTTATCCACAACGGAAGATCCGTGGAGTAAATTATTTACTCTGCTGATTTGAGAGCCAAGTAGCTCTGAGTGAATGTCACTGCATACTCTG